>NW_007727165.1:136775-162436 GCF_000696425.1 Galeopterus variegatus | reverse complement strand
GGAGCCGGTCTGTACGTGGGATCCGAACCCTCGGACGGGAGCGCCGCCGCGCTTCCCAAGCGGCGCACTATCCAGTGCGCCACCGGGCCGGCCAAAAGGAGATCTTTAAAAAATATATACTTCTAAAATAAAATGATAGTGGGATGTCTACACTAAATTAAAATTGTGCGACTATTCAAAATATTAATAAAATAGGCTTTAATGAAAGAAAGACACATCTGCTTCTATACTGATTTTTTTTAAAAAGCAAATATGTTGTTTTGTAATAAAATGCATCTAAATGACCCAGCAATTTCACTTCTAGTTATATATTCAAAATATTTGAAAATAGATATTCAGACAAGTACTTGTACATGAATGTACACAGCAGCACTATTCGCGATAGCCAAGAGGTGGAAACGACCTAAGTGTCCATGCACTGGATGAATGGCTAAACAAAGTGTAGTATATCTATACAGTATTAGTCAGTCTTAAGAAGGAATGAAGAATTCATACATGTTACAACACAGATGAACCTTTACACTATGCTAAGTGAAAGAAGCCAGACACAACAGGCTAGATGCTGTAGATTCTATATATGTGAACTACGCACAGTTGGTCAATCCATAGAGACAGAAAGCAAGTTGGTGATTGCCAGGGGCTGCAGGGAGGGGTAGCTGGGGAGTGACTGCTTAACAGGTACTGGATTTCCTTTTAGGGTGATGAAAATAATTTGGAACTAGGTACAGGTGATGGTCACACAATATTGTGAGGCTATTAAATGCCACTGAATTGTACAATTTTAAATGGCTGACTTTATATTATGTGAATTTTATCTAAGTAAAAAAGAATACATTGTAAACTCCAATGAGGGTCATAAATTGTATTTGTGTGAGTTATTCACTGTCTAGCAATAGGTAGATTGTAAAAGAATATATCTAAAGGTATCGATTCTTAATATAAGTACTTGGCTGCATAGAAGAGTTCACAGTGATCTGCTTCCTGTTGCTACGCTCTGTGATGTGCCTAAGTTCATTTGCATGTCCCATTTTGAATTTAATTCAGCTTCAAGTAAATAACTATTTTTATGTGGCCTTTACCAGAATCTGTGCTAAGTCCAAGTATCTAGAAATAATTAATTAGAAAAAATAAACTGCTTTTGAGCAGTTCAGTCTAGAGAGGGAAACTAATATGCAGACAAATAATAACACATTCCTGCATTAAATACAAATCAGGAAATACATGTGAATGAAGTGATTAACTCTGTAGGTAGAAGTGAAGAAGAATGAGCAGGAGTTGACCATTCTTTCATTTAATACACGGTTATCGAACATCTACTATGTGCCAAGCTTCTTACCTGATGCAGTTACAGAAATACTTGTCTTGGGGTTTTTTTTGTACTTGGATTTCATTGGTTTATGTAGCACTTTAACCACATAATGTAACTAAATAGTAAAAATTAAATGGTGTAACTAGTGTTGGCAATAAGCACAACTGTTCTCAGGAAACAGTTCACCTAGTGAGAGGAAAAGCATTTGCGTGCTGGGGCATGGCTGTGTACGTTCAGCATAGGTGAAGCATCAGCCAAGACAGTTTCCAGGGGGATTCAAGAGCACTGGTTAATCTGGTGAATATGTAAGTGGAGACCAATTAGGAAAGCTTTTATTGCACTGTGATGCATTCATTATTTGCTTGCTTGTTTATTTTTGTAGTACCAAACCCTGCTGCAGCTACAATTCCTCGAACACCTCTGAGTCCAAGTCCTATGAAAACCCCTCCTGCAGCAGCTGTATCTCCTATGCAGGTAAGTGCCTGGGACCATGGAAACCCCTGGAGGCCTCAGAATCTGAAAGTTAAGTCCTTGTCTTCAAAATTATTTACACACAGGTCAGGTGGGCAAATAGCTACCTCATAAGGGATGTATTTAGGATATATTTTCTAAAATACTGTGAATATCCTTAGTTGAGATAAATTTTATAAATATAAATTTTGTTGTCCTTCTGAAAAACTCTAACAATTATGATAGCTAACATCAATTGAATACTTATTATGTGCTCTACACTGTTACTGAATGCTCAGTAATGTTAACTCATGTAATTCTTACAACTCTGTTGTGTATTAGGTACTATTCTTATCCCTATTTTTCACATATGTAAACTGAGGCCCAGAAGGGTTAAGTAGCTTGCTGGGGTTTATACAATTAAGAAGTGGTAGAGCTGGGATTGGAACTTGTGCAGTCTGGCTTCAGAGCCTATGCACTAAGACACCTCTCTAAGTATGTAGTTGGTATGTCTCAGCCTCTGCTGCATAGCAAATCACTTGCAAACTTAATGGCTTAAAATAGCAATTTTATTATTTTTTACATTTCTCTGGGTTGACTAAGCAATTCTTTGCTGGTTTTGCCTGTGTTCACTCCTGCAACTGCACTCACCCAGAGTGTGGGCTGGGCCTGGGCTCAGCATGATGCCGGGGATGTTCTGTCCATGAGATTTTTCTTCTCAGGCTCCTTCACTCCATGGTATCTCTAGCTCCATGAGAATGAAAATAGAAGTTAGCAAAGCATTTTAAGACCTAGGCTTGGAACTTGGACACTGTCATTTCTGTCCCATTCTTGTGGTCCAAGCATGTCATAGGACCAGCTCTGATTCTGCAGAAGGCATGATTTCAGAGAAGCATGATTCATTGGGGGACATTTTGTAACATTCTTGCACAAGGGCATTACTGATCCATTTTAAACATTTCAGAAGTTGTTCTTCCTTGCCATTGTGGAAATGTAGACCAGAATCAGGACAGATGGTTGTTAGTCTGAAGTGCTCAAGATGCCCTCTCATTTTGCCCTTTATTCAACTTTTGGAAAGTGTGGCTGAGGTGGAGTACTTCCACATAGGGGAGAAGAGTAGCCAAAGGAAAAATGGGCTAAAAACTACTGTACTGTGATATGGGGAGCTTTGGCTGTACCTCTTCCCTAAAATATTATAGAATTTGGGAGCATTTTCTTTCTGAGTTGATACTGTTGTGCTATGTGTTTCATAAGTGAATTTTTTAACTTTCTCTTTGTAAAGTTTAGGGTAAAAGTGTGCTCCCTCTGTATTTGTAATGTTGCAAGTTAGTGGCTTTAAATTTGCATGTATGTACAAAATGTTATGTCTGACTTTAAAAGGAAGGCAAAGGGAATTCCGTATTCCACCTACAGCTTTAATGCTTTTTATATACTTTCTATTAATCAAACTTTTCCCAAAGATCTGGAGATATATATAAAAGCAAAATAAAGGTGCCAGATATTAATAAACTGCAAATAAGATGTTTCTCTAAGGAGTGTTTATCAGTTGAAGTTTAATGTACAAGGCATCACTTTGTAAATCTTTATAAACTTAAGAAATCTCATTTTGGTAATTTGATATAAGCTAATAATTACAAGCTACATTTAGTAGCTTTTTACCACATGATCAGTTAGTATAGTGCTTCTCAAACCTAATTGCATATAAAGACCACGTGGAGGGTTTTTAAACACACAAATTCCCTGGACTCATCCTAGTGAACCAGAATCTCTAGGGACTGGGGCCCAAGATTGGGACTGTTAGTTTTTCCAGAACTCCCTGGCTAGGAATTCTCCTTCTGGCCATGAAGGAATAACAGAGGCTGGATTATCACAGATAACTAAAAAGCTGGACAAAATATACGCAACAATTATTTTTAGACATTGTGCAAAAAGCAGTAGAAAACTGTGATCCCTGAAAAAAAGTTAAGGGCCGGCCCTGTGGCTCACTTGGGAAAGTGTGGCGCTGGTAGCGCCGAGGCCACGGGTTCGGATCCTATATAGGGATGGCCGGTGCCCTCACTGGCTGAGCGTGGTGCAGATGACACTGTGCACAGGATTGTGATCCCCTTACTGGTCAGAAAAACGAAAACAAAACAAAACAAAAAAGTTAAGAAATGGTGTAAGTCCTACTATGGCCCACAGTCTTTTCCTGGAGGCAATTTCCACATGGTGGTGCACAGAAGATGAACCCACAGGGAGCAGGAAAGAAGAAACCAATGGGAGCTGAGGAGACACAAATCAATGTTCAGGGAGAATGAGACTGCTGGAATTTGTAGGGCAGAGTACCTGGGAGGAGTACTACATAGAGAGCTACATAGAGAAAGTGGTTCAGAAATCTACATATCGGGAACCTCTTTGAGTCTTTGCCTGAATGCCAGTGTGTACATGCATAGAATGAGACCTCACAAGACTGGGCAAGAACAATTTCCCAGGAGCAGATACAGGGAAAGATCAGACACTTCCCATAAGCCCACCCAGGGCAGAGAATCATTTGAGTTCCCACCAGCCACTGTGGAGAAAACTCCTTGAATAGATGGGACATTCAGTAGAGACCCCTAAAGGGCCATACCTAAAAGTGGAACTAAATAGCCCTAGGGTAAATGCTATCCTAGATCTGCCTTAAAAGACTTAAAAATAAGCTTCTAAAGGACTGTAAGTAATTGTGATCCATAGGTAACTGGTAGGCAGCCTCTAAAATGCTTCTCAGTGATCCTCACCTCCTGATAGATACTCCTTGGGTAATCTATTGAATGTTGGTTGGACTTCATAATTTGCTTCTAATGAACAGAATATGACAGAAATGATGGGATGTCAGTTCCAAGACAAAGTTATGAAAACTTTTTCAAGAGAAAGTTATAAAAACTTGAGTGTCCTCTCTTGCTGTCTCTTAGATCCACTCACTCTGGGGGAACCCAGTTGCCATGTTGTGAGCCAACTCTCTGGAGAGGTCTGCTTGGAGGCAGATTTTCTGACACTTGCCAACCACCATGTAGATTAGCCTGGAAGCAGATCTTACCCCAATCTGTCCTCAAGATAACTGCAGCCCCTGCTGACAGCTTGATTGTTTCCTCGTGAGAGGCCTTGAGCTAGGGTCACCGAGCTGAGTTTTCTGATCCTTAGAAATTATGAGATCATAAATGTTTTTTAAGCCACTAAAATTTGGGGGGTAATTTGTCATGCAGCATAGATAACTAATACAGTAGCTTACTTACCTGCCAGAACAAAGTCTGATCTTTAAAGGAATACGACAAAGTACCAGACTCAGTATTAGAAAATCCACAGTCTGGCATGTAACAAAAAATTACTAGACAATGAAGCAGCAAGAAAATGTGATCTGGGCCGGCCCGTGGCTCACTCGGGAGAGTGTGGTGCTGATAACACCAAGGCCAGGGGTTCGGATCCTATATAGGGATGGCCAGTTCATCATAAATGTTTTTTAAGCCACTAAAATTTGGGGGGTAATTTGTCATGCAGCATAGATAACTAATACAGTAGCTTACTTACCTGCCAGAACAAAGTCTGATCTTTAAAGGAATACGACAAAGTACCAGACTCAGTATTAGAAAATCCACAGTCTGGCATGTAACAAAAAATTACTAGACAATGAAGCAGCAAGAAAATGTGATCTGTAACTAGGAGAAAAATCAGTCAGTAGATGCAGACCTGGAAAGGATAGAAATGATGGAATTAGCACACATTAATGTGCTCTCCATGCTTGAGGATGTATAGGGAAACACGCACATGATGAAGAGAGAAGTGGAAGATATGAGAAAGAACAGAGGAAAAGATCAGTACAGTCGAAGACATAGCAGTAGAACATATCCATAATGACTCAAAGAAGAAAAAAGACTGGGAAAAAATGAGCTGAGCCTCTGACTTGTGGGATAAAAACAAGTGGTCTTACATACCTGAAATTTCAGTTCAAGGAAAAAAGGGGGTGTGTGTCAGAAAAAAATTTTGAAGAAATAATAGCCAAACTTTATCCACATTTTATTGAAATTATACACTCAGATCCAAGAAAATCAGTAAATCCAAACAAGATAAACATAAACATGCACGCATGCCTCACACCAAGGCACTGCTGAAAACTGGTGATGATGATGAACTATTAAGAATAGCCAGGTAAGAATTAACACAGACTTCTAGTTAGAAACTGTGCAAGTCAGAAGATGATGGAATGACATTTCCAAATGCTGAAAGAACAGCTGTCAATTTAGAATTAAATATCTTCCCCCCAAAAAGGTAAAATTAAAATTTGTTAGACAAACAAAAGCTGAGGGAATTCATCATCTGCAGACCATTGGGGGAAAATGGATAAAGAGTACTTAGGACTTCTCTGTAGTGTCTCTGCAACTTTCCATAACTATTTCAAAGTAAAAGTTTAATATAAAAAACCTTCCTACAAAAGCAATACTTAGGCCCATGTGATTTTACTAGTGAATTCAATCAAACCTTTGTGGGAGATATAAATCCTACACAAACTCTTTCAGAAAACATAAGAGAAAGAAGACTTCCCAGTTCATTTTTTGAGGACAGCATTCCTTGATAGCAAAGCCAGATATACATTACCAAAAAAAATTGCTAACTGGTGTCCCTCATGAATACAGATACAAGCTTTAGAGAACATATTAACAAATTAAATACGGCAATGTATAAAGATGATAATCCACCGTTACCATGTGTGGTTTATCCCAGGAACGCAAGGTTAAAATTTACCTCAAAAGAATAAAGGAGAAAAAAAGACATTAATCTCAATATCTGTAGAGAAAAATTCTACAAAACTTCGCATGTATTCATGGTAAAAACTCTCAGCAAACTAGAAATAGAAGGGAATTTCCTCAACCTACTAAAGGGGATCTCTGGGAAGTCTACAGCTAACATCATACTTAATGGAGAGACTGAGTGCTTTGCCTCTAGGATTGGGAATAAGGCAAGGGTATCCACTCTCACTACTTTTTTTATTTTGCTGGAGCTCCTGCACTGTGTGGTAAGACCCCTCTTCTCCCCTGCAAAAAAATGGAAGCATACAGATTAGAAATGTAGAAGTTAAACTGTCATTATTTGCAGATGACACGGTCACTCATGTAGAACATTTTAAAGAATCCGCAAAAAAGCTTGAGTTGAGCAGTGTTACAGGATATAAGGACACTATACAAAAATCTTTTGTATTTCTGTATACTAGCATGGACAATTTGAAATTGAAGTACTTAGCAATAAATTTAACAAAATGTGTGTAAGACCTGCACAATGAGGGGGAAAGGTGAATGTGACTATATAAAAAGGCCACAGGCAGGATCCTTGTGGTGATGGAAGTGTTTTGTATCTTGATTATATCAATTTCAGTATCCTGTGATTGTGGTTCTGCTGTAGATTTACAAGGTACTACTACTGGAAGAAACAGTAATGAGCACACAGGATCTCTCTATATTATTTCTTACAACTGCCATGTGAATCTACAATTACCTCATAATAAGTTTAATTTTTTAAAAAGTATATCAGTCACATTTTATGCTTGTAGTATGTATGTGTTACAACCTTACTACAGCAGTATGGAAGGAATTATGCAAATTCATAGCTAAATATTTACTCTCTGCAACATTTACTTTCTTTATGAATCCCAACACTAGATTTAACCTAATTTTGATACTTTTTATCTTATGATTTCAGAGACATTCCATAAGTGGACCAGTCTCAACATCCAAACCTCTGACGGCCCTGTCAGATAAGAGAACAAACTATGGGGAAATCCCTGTTCAAGGTACATCTAGTATGTCATAACATTTCATTTTTTGTTGTTAATTTTTGGATTGTTCTGGCTTCTTTGTCGAACTAAATTGTTATTTTCTTTACTTTTGACATTATTTCAACCAGTCTGGTATACATCTTTACCAGAAGTTTGTTAATATGTCTTGAGTGGGGAAATTAGTTATTAAGTGCATCTTTTACAACAACTCTCTCATAACATTATAATAGGTAATAGAGAGTACAGACTGTTGCTAGGCACTATTGTCACAGTTCTTCATGGGATATGAATTATTGTCATTTCCATTTTACAGACAATAAAAATGGGGCTTTGTGAAGCTAAATAATTTAACTCAAGTTAACATAGTTAATGAACAGAAGCCCCAGGAAGCCTTACTCCAGAACTCATTCTTTGGATCTCTTCACTGTATATTTTTGTTCATAGAAGAAGCTGAGACTCTGGAAGGTGAGGCTTTGGAGCCCGTGGGAAGGGGCTTGCCTGTTTTCACACAGCTCTTGATTGTAGAGCCAGCACCAAAATCCAAGTCTCCCTCCTTTTGAGGTCTGGGCTCCTCTTATCTCACAATGCCTCTTCATGTATGGCACTGGAGTGCATTGGAAAGATGGCTGTGGCATCAGGTCATGGCACTGGGAAAGGCAGCACTTCGTTTGAGATGGGTGTGGGGATGCTGCCCAGGTGTGCATGTCACTCTGGGCTCTAGGGCTCATCTTTGCTGATCCAGCCCTCTCATCTCTGTGCCCTCTGAATTCTCTCTATTGTGGAAGTTAGGCTCTGTGGGTGGGACTGCAAGGTTTCAACAGGTGTGGGTAAGAAATAAGACTTGTGAGAAGTATTCAATTAAAGAACCAAGAGGACTGGCTCCATAGGCTCCATGTAGCACCAGTGCCTGAAGAGTTAGGGTTGGTGATTGAATGTCTTGAGTGTTTGGATAAACTGGTAATGTACACATTTAGGGACAATAGGGCACAAGATGGTGGTGCTGCTGCTACCTTCCCTGCCCTAAGACTTGACTTCCACCCCTGCTTCTTGGCTTCTGGTTCCTTCATCAGTCATGACCCGAACTCTTTTCTTCCTTCAGAAGGTCTTCTTGCTATGGGAACAAATAGTGGGATGTTTAAAGTCTCCTTGACCTGAACACTCTGTATCTCTTCTTTCTCTCTTTACATCCTACCTCTCAGATGGATCCACAAAGGATATACATGTTTGTTGTGCCAAGATCATCAGCTTTATCATGGCCTGGCTAGTGACCCCTTTGATGGTGTTTCTTCATTTGTAAGTTTGGAATAATAATGCATATCTAGCTTACAGGTTCTTAAATTTCATTCTTCCCAGGCGCTCTTAAACCCTGCAGTCAGACTTTCACCCTTACATTCCACCAAAGCAGCTGTTATCGAGGTGGTCAGTGACTATTACCAACTGTCAGTGACAGTCGCCAATCCAGTCGGTTCTCAGTCCTGATCCGACGTGAACTGATCTGTGCATCATTTGGCACTGTCGAGCACTCCCTCTTCTGGGGTGTTGTTTTTGGTTTCCCCAGCACCAAACTCTTGTGTCTTCTCTCTCCCAGGCCGCTCCTCCTCCATCTCCTATGCTGGCTCCTCTCTTCTCCCTGGATTTGTAAATGGTGGTGTGGCTCAGAGCTCAGTGCCAAGGACTATCAAATTTGTATCTCCAGCCCGTTCCTCTCCTCTGCCTCTAGACTCATATATCTAGTTGCCCACTTAACATCTCCATTTCGATAATTGAATTTTCTAAGACTGTGCAGGACAGGATTTCCTTCATTTCCCAAACTTTTTCTGTGTGTAATCTGCCTTCCCTATCCCAATTATTGGCAATTTCCTCCTCCAGAAACCTTAGAGTCATTCTTAGACCTTCTTTATCTTAGATCTGTTCAATTGCTTGAGAAAACCCATTGGCTCTACTTCCAAATGTCCAAGTAGCTGGCAAGTTAGCTCAGTTGTTTAGAGCGCAGCCTTATAACCCAAACTATGTCCAGAATCAGAGCATCGCTCTTCCCTCTACTGTCACCTCCATGGTCTAAGCCATCATCATCTCTCACCTGGATTCTGGCAAAAGATTCCTAATTTCTCTCACAGTCTGTGCTAGTATACTCAGAATCTTCCAGTGGTCCCTGATTCTTTCAGAGGGAGAGCCAGAATTCTCAGTGTTCTTCAGACCCTTCCAGTCTGGCCTCAGTTGCCTCTCTGGCCTTATCACTTTCACTCCCTGCCTAGCCACATGGACTTCCTGGCTGTCCCCAGGCATACTGCTGACTTAGAAATCTTGTACTGGCTCTTCCTCTGCTGGAACACTCTTCCCTGATGTCCACATGGCCCTTTGCTGCCTTTCCTTTAAGGCTTTGCTCCAATCGCACCTCCTCAGTGAGGCCCTCGGCACCACATTTAGAGTTGTAGACTATTCCCTCCTCCCACATGCCTCTTTCCCTGCTTGCTCTCCTTATCACTTGTCCCCTTCTAACATCCCATATAGTTTGTGTATGATTTTTATTGTCTTTTCTCTATTCCGCTAGATTGTAAGGCCCATGGGACAGAATTTGTATCTGTTTTGTTCACCAAGACATTCTTGAGCACCTGCAGAAGTACTGCACTCCTGGTAAAAACTTGTGAGATGAGTGAATAAGAGAGTTAAAGCCTGTGAAGTGCTTAGCATAAATTTTAGTCCATAGTAAATGTTCACTGTTAGATTTTGTTACTGTATGTGTGAACTTTTTCTAAGTAGCACAAGTGTCTGAGAATGATGGCTCTTAATGGTCCACAAGTAAAACATTTTAGGCAACTGAGTTCTGTAGGATTTTGCTTTGCTGTCAGCAAATAGCTATGAGTAAGCATCCACCCAGGTTGTGTTCTGGGCATCTTTAAAAAGCTGCATGCGTTGAGGGCAGAGATAGAAACCAAGGGCTCAGGAGCACCTCTGCTCTGCTGCCTGGTACATGTGCCCTAGTTCTGTTGATACAGTTAGCCTTTTGACCTGCAGTCTGTGCCAAGTGCAGTCAGAGATAGAAGCCAGGGATGCCATGACCTCTAAGAGTATTTGTACCCCTGTGCTGGTGCCCAGAGCCCTGAGTCTACCCTGGTCAAAGCAGTGTGTTGCAAGCCTGAGAATGCCTGGTGGATAGACCCTCATCTGGGGGCACTGAGGTACCTTGGGCATCAGAGTATACCAAGTCCCCACATCCCAGGTGGACTCTGAGGAGTTTGGGGTGCTCCAGTGAGAAATGGCTCGGGCCTTACTAAACTTCCTGAGCCCAGTCTGAAGCCACCCCTCAGGGCCTTCTTCATCTTCCACTGGTGCTTTCCAAACTCATCTTGATCAGATCACAGCTGGGTGAAGTTTAACAGGGGAAACAAGAACCAGTTAAAATATGGAGTTCTATTTTCACAAGCACCCCAAGTGACTCTTAGGAAAGGGCAAATTTGGGAAACTGGGTGAAGATTATTATTTAGTTATTTGTTACCTTGGGTTTTGTGGGTGGGGAATGAGTATGGAAGGTCTGGGGCCAAGGTTATTGATGACACAGACTAAATGCATTAAGATTCTGTTCCTGTCTCTCTTCATTTTATTATCTGGTGATGTATCAAATGATAGTGCCATTGGGCAGTCTGTGTTAACTCTGGTCTTGTTCTCCACTTCAGGCTGTCATGCCTTAATGGGGCTTGGTTGAAATATTGCAAATACAGGAGAGAGGAGAAGGGAACCACTTATAAAACTAAGAACAACCAAGTGATTCTTAGCCATAAGAAGCCACTGTGGTTATCCAAACTGTGATAAGAGAGTAGGATTTCCAGCTGTGTCTTGAACTGCTTTTCTTCCTTGATTGTCTCTTCAATCTTTGCATAAACCAAAAAATACAGTCTGTAATTTTCACTTTTAAAGGTTCAGTGGCTTCATTACTAAAATTTTAAAAGGTGCTACTTCTTGTTCTCCTTATATTTAAATGAATTTGTTATTTTTTTCCATTTAAGTATTTTATAATAGGTGTGGTTTTTTGATTTGTTTATTATATTTTTAGCATCATGCCTGGATGTCAGTTTCAAGAAAATGTTTCAGACCAGAGAAATCTTATTATAAATAGACTAATCAAGTGGCTATGATCATGACCAGTGCCACCTCAGTGAATCTATGTAGACAGTATGTGAATTAGTATTTGTGGCCTAGGCAGAAAGGCATAGATTTGCTACCAGGTACATGGATACAAGTAGTTGAAAAGGTCTTTACAGTCTTCACTTGCACAGTGATCTTACGAGGTCCAGAATGTTAGGCAAAACCTTTACTGGCTGGTATAAAAGTTCGAGAAGCCTGGGGTTGCCCCAGTATCAGCATGATATTATTATGTTGCTCATCAGCTCAGACATGTAGATATCTTAGGGAGTTGATTACTCCAAGTCTAGTCAAGGTCTGTAAGGAAATTCATGCCATTATTATCTCTCTGAGTTGTATTTCTTGGGACTAGAGCTGTAAAATTTTTTTAAAAACTAAGTATTTTTAGGGCCGACCCTGTGGCACACTCGGGAGAGTGCGGCGCTGGGAGCGCAGTGACGCTCCCGCCACGGGTTCAGATCCTATATAGGAATGGCCTGTGCGCTCACTGGCTGAGCACGGTGCGGGTGACGC
The DNA here is from genome assembly GCF_000696425.1 of Galeopterus variegatus. Classification (NCBI taxonomy): domain Eukaryota; kingdom Metazoa; phylum Chordata; class Mammalia; order Dermoptera; family Cynocephalidae; genus Galeopterus; species Galeopterus variegatus. The sequence goes on along the minus strand of NW_007727165.1, from coordinate 150,242 downwards.
CACACCAAGGGTTGCGATACCCCTTACCGGTCACGAAAAAAGACCAAAAAAAAAAAAAGAAAAAGTATTTTTAAAAAATTGATTTATGGGCTGGCCCGGTGGCGCACTGGAGAGTGTGCCGCTTGGGAGTGCGGCGGCGCTCCCGCCGAGGGTTCGGATCCCATGTGGAGACCGGTTCCCGCTCACTGGCTGAGCGCGGTGCGGGCGCGACAACGAGGGTTGCGATCCCGTTACTGGTCAGTAAAAAAGACAAAAAGGAAAAAAAAAATTGATTTATGTTAAGGATACATATAATAAATGGATATAAAGTTAAGAGGTTTTACTGGAAAGCCAAAACTTTGTTAAAAATTATTACTTCTTTTAAGTTAAATACAAAAGGAAGAGAAAAAACCAAAACTGTTAAAGTTTCATGGTAATTTTTTTTTTTTTTTTAACCCCAAAGCGTAGATCTGAATGAGTTTCTGGCTCAGCCCTAGATCCAGCCTTGGCTGTGAAATTCCCAGGATAAATTGAGATAGAAATCCTACTCTCTTTTACTGTCTACTGTCTATTCACTTCTAAGGGATTCTTTTCCCTTTTTTCTTCTCTGTGATTATTGGGATTTGTCTTGATAAAAATTAACGTATCTAACACCAAGGTCCAAGATTCAGATTCTGGTACTGGCCAGCTGCTGAAAAAAAATTTTAAAGCAAAGACAAAAAACTATCAAAAATTAAAGTATCTAGGCTCCCGTTTTTTCCCAATAAATAGTGATGAAAAGTTTCAAACATATAGAAGAGTTGAAAGAAATTGTATGGTGAATATCCATATACTCACTGCCTAGATTCTATAGCATTTTGCTATAATTGCTTTATCGCAAAGTAAATTGCAATCAGTACATATCAACCTGCATATTTATTTGAAATGTTCTCTCTCTGTGTCTTCAAATTCTTTCTTTCAAAATAAGTTTAGACTTACAGAAGAGTTGCTAAAATATTAGCATAAAATATTATCATTCCCTTGTACCCTTCACCCATATTCCCTCGTGAACATCCTGCATAACCATAGAACAATTATCACAAGTGAGAAATTAATATCAGTAAAATATTATTATCTAACCTACAGAATTTATTTGGATTTTACCAGTTTTTCCACCGATGTCCTTTTTCTACTCCAGAATCGAATCCAGGATCCCACTTTCCTTTTAGTTATTTTATCTCATTAGTCTCCACCACCCTGCAACTGTTTCTCACTCTTTCCCTGTCTTTCAAGACCTGGACACTTTTGAAGAATAGTGGTCAGTTACTTTACAGAATGCCTCTCAGTATGGGCTTGTTTGAGATTTCTCCTGACCTGGTTGTGGTTCTGTCTTATTGGGAAGGATACCACAGATGTGATGTGCCCTTCTCAGTGCATCATATCAGGGGTACATGATGTTGATATGTCTTAACTGGTGATGTTAAACTAACCTTGATCACTTGATTAAAGTGGTTGTCTGCTGGTAATTAGTAAATATCCTGTTCCTGCTTAAACTTTCTCTCACTGATTTTAGCAAATAGTCATTCATTTTACCTGCAGCAATTTTTTTACACAGTTTTTTATTCTTAATACTTGGTTAATCAAAATACATCTTTTGTAAACAAAACCAACATAAGGCCAACAAAAAAAGGGAGAATAAAAGCGAGAAAAACAAAAATGCCTGATGCCTCTTATTCGGCATCAGGGTCAGGCCTGCACCCTGCCTAAAGGGAAGTAGGGCTGTTTGCCCTTGGGTGCCAGCAAAGGCCCCTGTTCCTAAACACCAGAATTGGATATGAACAGAAAAACCAGCCCTGAAATATCTAAGTGTTTTTGCATATCCCGTTGGCTCTTGGACTCCAAGTGTACAGGGATTCCTTTGAAGTGCCATTTACACAGGCCCAAGCAGACTTATGGAGAAGAGTTTCCTCCTCTTCCCAGGAAATGGCTTTCTGTCACTGACAGTGCCAGTGGACCCAAGGTCCTGCTCGTGACAATCAAGGTTGGCTTTAACTTCTGGCTGGTGGTGGTTGGAATGTTGGTGTATAGGGATAAGGAGCTCCCTGTGGTGCCAAGCAGGTCTGGTGTAGAAAATGGTACAGAAGAGACTGCATTCAGTTGCTGAGAGGGTGTAATGCAATAGCCACTTGGGTGGCCTCTGTTACTCTGCATAAAAATTGACCTTGTTGGATCTAAGATATGTGTGCAGAAAAAGTGCTGGTATAAACATACACTCCAGTCACAATTGGGAGAAAGCCTCAGCTTCAACCCATTAAGCTTGCTCAGGATCAACATGCAAGCCCCAGGCTGGCTTTGCTACCAGAGAGAAGTCTGGTCAGTAGGGCAGCTCTCAGATCTACCAAGACCATTGATCTGTAAGGGCTAGCCAGGTAGCCCCTGCTGGCCCACCTGCCTGAGGCAACCACAACCACTTTGGTGACACATGTGTGATATGGTACTTATTTCCCCTCCTTCTCTTTTGTCTTTCAGAGGTACAGGTGAAAACGTGCCTATAACTATTTCAAGAGGTAGGGAGGGGGTGGGTCAATCCTCAGTAGACTTCTAAAAGAAGATGACAAACCCCAGGTCCTAAAACAATGCACATAAACACCCAACTTGAGGGCTCTGCTTCTTGTCACTGTAGTGACAGCCACCAAGCCTAGGACTTCTAAAAATTCTAGCTGCTCTTTTTTTTTTTTTTTTTCCTTTTTTTGTCTTTTTTACTGACCAGTAACGGTATTGCAACCCTTGGTGTCGCGCCCGTACCGGGGACTGGCAACGGGATCGCAACCCTCAGTGTTGCGCCCGCACCGCGCTTAGCCAGTGAGCGGGAACCGGTCTCCATATGGGATCCGAACCCTCGGCGGGAGCACTGCCGCGCTCACAAGCGGCGCACTCTCCAGTGCACCACGGGGCCGGCCCTCTAGCTGCTCTTAAACTCTGAGAAACTTATCTTCACAGTACTTTCCTCACCCAATTCTGTCCCAAACTGGTAGAATTTGTTGTCAAAGGCAGACTTATTTTTTTTTAATTTTTGTCAGAGTGGATCAACTGGGAAAACTGCCCTTTTGCCTTGTCTTTTCCCCTAAAACCTCCTAAATCAATCTAGTGAAATGGTAGGGACAAAACTAGAGTGAAGAAAACAAGCCATCCTGTGCCTGTCTAAGTTTGGCTTTAGCCACATCTTCTTGGGTATCTCTCTCACCCCAATCACACTAGAATATTGTGGGATTCAACCACCCAGCTTGAAATAGAGAATTTTTCATTATAAAACTCCAAGGCTGGCCATAAACTACCCTTAAAAATGGGGGTAAGAAGTGGCATCAAGGTTTGGAGATGGCATGTTGTACCACTACTACGGTTTCAGAGGTGTTTCTTGAGAGACCCTTATGCTCTGGATCTTTCAAGCCAGTCAAATGGGCTTTGCATGTACAGTGTTTTCAGACCCAGTGGTGTGACAGAAGGAAGGTGGAGGCAGCATCTCCAGGTGAGTGGAGCAGCAGTGACAATTCCAATAAGAACCTGTGTCAAGTCCTCCTCATAGAAAGAGGAAGATAAGCTAGAACCACTTTTCTTTCTCTTTCTATCTTAAATAAAACAAGGGTTTTTGGTTGCTCGCCCTAAGCACACAGGGCTTCTACCTTCTTTTCCCAGGAACAAACAATGCTGTGTGGTTCTTGTAACAGTCCACACATCTGTCCTATTGCATTGTCAGGCTAAAGGAGAAAAACCTGTGAGATGTTTGGGGAAGTGGCAAGGGCAGATCCACTGTAGAGGCCACAGCACATTATGGAGGGGTTGAGGTGAGGGAATAGTTGAGTAGAACGCTGTTACACATCAGCCCTCCAACTCTGATGGGTCTCCACCTCTTCTGGTACCAGCGGCAGGAGTTCGCAGTTCTTTCCTTGCAAAGGTGTTTTAGCAATGTCCAGAGCATGCTCTCACTTCCAGTCCACTTGGGCATCTTGAGTTTGGAGTCAAGGTTGTAGTTGGAACCTCTCACCTCTCAAACAGATTCAGTGCTTTTTTTTGAAAGGCAGTTTCAGTGGATGCCAGCATAGGCTGGAGGGCAGATTAATGATGAAGCCCATGACATTAGTGCGAGCATTGACACTGACATCTTTGCCTTTGTCCCACCAAACAGCTTCACAGCCTTTGGTTTGAAGTACTGCCATAATGATGTTCACATTGCAGTTCCCATTTCCCAGCACGCTCTTCCTGTGGGGTATCACGATGGTGTTTGGAGACAACCTCTGGAAAATCTCTTACAGTGTTTCCCGGGTGAAGGCGTTGTTGTCCTGGAAGATATTAACTAAGGGCATGAAGGACACAAAGCTCCCTGAGCTGTTTCTCATGGTAGATTGTGAGGGTGCTGCCAGAGGCAGCTCCAATGATTCAGGTTTGGCCTTGACTCCTTTCCATGGCACGCATTCATGTTTTTCATTTTAGGTTTCTGAGAGGGCTAAAAACACCCCACTCTTCTCTCCTGAGGAAGAATGTAAGCTTCTCAGTCTTTTCAGGACTCGTCATGTCCACCTTATTCTCTGTTGTCCATGTTTTATGCTAGAAAATGTAAAGATGTAAGACCTGATTTCCCTTTCCCCACCCCTACCCTCCCCCCTGCCTCCAAAAAAACCCACAAAAAACCAAACCCACACTGGGCACTGGGGCCTTTGTGGCAGTCCTCCATCCCATCAGATATGGTGGGGCCCTGCAGGGCGCAGCTCCCTCAGAAAGCGTGGATTCTCATTCTCCCACTGTGGTCCTATCAATATAATAATTACAGCATTTGTTTATATTAGCATAGAGACTCGTGGGTTTTTATTTTATTCTTTGGGTTATAATCTACTACTATTTTTATTTATTTTGTTGTCAAGTTATTCCACTGTTGGCTGTTGGGAGCTCTTTCACATCGACTCCTGGCTTTTTCTTTTTCTTTTTTTTTTCCTTTTTTTCTTTTTTCGTGTCCGGCAACAGATCGCAACCCTCAGTGTCGCACCCGTACCGGACCGGCAACGGGATCGCAACCCTCGGTGTTGCGCCTGCACCTCGCTCAGCCAGTGAGCGGGAACCGGTCTGTATGTGGGATCCGAACCCTCGGCGGGAGCGCCGCCACGCTCCCAAGCGGCACACTGTAGCAGTGCGCCACCGGGCTGGCCAGACTCCTGGCTTTTTCAATACACCTCCCCCTCAAAGTGCTTTCTTACTTTCTAATACCACATGATGCTTCAGTCTCCTGTTGGTTTTTTTCCTGTACCAGCCCTGGAATCAACCATTTCTCCAAGGAGTCCTTGTTACTTTTATCAGAGAATAGTGTTTAGAAACTAATACCTGGGGGCTAGATGTGCTCCTTGCCACTGGGGTTTCACTACCATTAATTCCTCTCCTGAAAGAGCTGGGAAAATTGTGTGTATGGTGTCAGCGCATGCCCACACACATGTCTGTCTATCAACAATCATGAGTTTGTACTGATATTCTGACTCCAAGCCAGCTTGAAAGGGTTTATTCTTACGTTTTACCTTCCCTTCCCTTATTTGTAACTTCTTTCTCTTGGTGGTGAGAGACCTGGCTCTCATTATCTACAATATGTTTACTTATTTATTCAACCCTGGTACACATATACAGTAGTTTCAAAATTGCTAAGTCATTACACACACACCCCATACCTACACCTACACATGTGAAAAGCAGATTTACCAGCTAGAGTACAGAATTTGTGTAGTCTTTTTTGTTGTTGTTGTTTTTTGTCTTTAGCTTTATGGTATCCAGTCAAAACAGTTCTTTTCCCCAAAGTTACTTAGGTCAGCTCTTTCCCCCCACACTCTCTTCAGTGTGGTTATGTCATGCTCTTGTGATATGGTTAGATTAATTTGTCACTGTCTGCATTCCACTCCCCCCCCATTTCTGTTGATTTTTTAAAAAATTTACATATAGTAAAATCTACTCTCTGTGGTATACGGTTCTGTGGGTTTTAACAAATGCATCATCTTTTATCCATTATTACAGCTCTATACACAAAACTTTTATCACCCCCAAAATTCCCTCATGCTGCCCCGTTATAGTCAACCCCTCCCCCACACCCCAACCTCTAGCAACCACTGATAAGTTTTTTATACCTATAGGGTGCCTTTTCCAGAGTGTCATGTAAATGAAATCATACAATATGTAGCCTTTTAAGTTTGGCTTCACTCACTTAGCAGCATGCATTTATTTTGCTGTTATTAGAGTGTTTTCTAAATAAATGTCAGTTGGATCTAGTTGTTTATAAGTATTGTCAAATCTAGATCTTCTGTATCCTTACTGATTTTCTGTTTACATGTTCTTTCAATTACTGAGAGAAGAGTGTTGAACTCTCCAAGTCTAGTTGTGGATTTATTTCTCCTTTCAGTTCTGTTGTTTTTTTGCCTTATGTATATTTAAGCTCTGTTGGTAGGTGCATACACATTTAAGATTGTTATATATTCTTAGAGAATTGACCTCTTTATTATTACATAATGTTCCTTTTTATCCCCAATAATATCGCTTGTTCTGAAGTCTTCCTTGTTTGATACTGATATAGCTATTTCAGCTTTCTTTTGGTTAGTGTTTACATAGTACATCTTTTTTCATCCTTTTATTTTTAATTTACCTATATCTATTTATTTATTTATTTTTGGCAGCTGGCCAGTACAGGTTGGTTTCTTTTATAAAAAAGTGGGAGTCTTCCTTTTTCAGTCATTCTGACAGTGTCTTTTAACTGGTGGATTTAGACCATCCACATTTCATGCAGTTGTGGATATGGTTGGATAAAATTTGTCGTCTTGAAAAATATTTTCTATTTGACCCCATCTGTTCTGTTTCTTTTTCCCCCCTTTTTCTGACTTCTCTTGGGTCTGTTGACCATTTTTTATTATATTTATTGACTTATTATTTATATCTCTTAAAATTTTTTTTTAGTGGTTGCCTTAGGTTAAGGTTTGTCAGCCCCAGCCTTATTGACATTTTGGGACCACATTATTCCTTGTTGTGGGTAGTTGTTTTGTAGACTGTAGGATGTTAAGAGTATCCCCAGCTTCTACCCACTAGAAGGTAAGCACCTACTAAGATACCAGTATTACCCCCATTCCCCAGTTGAGACAAACAAAAATGCCTCTAGATACTGGACGTGTCCTCTGGGGGGCAAAATTTCCCCCAGTTGAGGACTAGAGACATGCTTTTCACAGATTTATTTGCCTAATTTCAACAGAGAGATGGAAGTTATAAGAGAAAATCAAATAGGAAATCCTATCTGATATTGCATATTGTCTGCCTTTTCCATTAGAGACTTTAACATATTAATCATAGTTTTTTTAAATGTCCTGTCAGATAGTTCCAGCATCTGTGCCATATCTGAGTCTCGTTTTATTGATTACTTTGTGTCTTGTGTAGTGGGCTGAGTTTATTGGTTTTTTTCTTGATTTTGTATATTTTACAATCCCTTATTGAAAGCTGGACATCTTACATGGACAGTAGATTGATTTTTATGCCATGAAATGGGCCCCTTCTTTTCTTCTGCTAGGTCTTTAAGTGTGGGAGTTTGAGTTATTGTCTACTCAGGAGCTGGGCTGGGTTTGAGGTTTATTTTGCTTTGCTTGCCCTCAATGCAGAGTGTGTTGTGATTAATGAAGAATCTGCATTTAAAATCTGAACTTTGCAGATATAGCAATAGAATTTTTTTTTTTTTTGCATATTATGAAAAGGCCCACCTATGGAGAGATACATACCAAGGTGAGACAAGATTTGTACAGACAAGAACTAGAGAGCACACGTGAAAGATCGACAGGACATGAGTGGTACAAGAAGAGGAGAAATCAGGATCAAACCAGCTCAGGCAGACAACCCGACCTAGCATTTCCAGTAGCTCATTTTAAGTTCATTCAATATCTGTGTCATTTTTTTTATTATTTTTATTTTGTCAATATACAATGTAGTTGATTATTATGTCCCTGCTGTACGGCCAAGGCTTAATACTCCAATTTCAGCTTTAGGCTGTCCTTTGCATTGCATTTCAGGGAGAGCCTGTTTTATGCTCTCGAAACTCTTTCAGCTGAGATTTCCTATGTTCATTCATTGAGAGCATATATTCTTTTATAACATTGATCATATTTGTAACAGCTGCTTAAAAATTCTTTTCTCCTAATTTCAACATATAGGCCATCTTCAGGTAGGTTTTCATTTCTTTTGAGTATGTGTCACTTTTTCCTTTTTCTTCGTGTCTGGTGATTTGGGGTTGTATCCTGGGCAGTGTGAATCACACATTATAGAGATTTTTTTATTCCATTACGTTCTTCTGCAAAATATTGGGGGTTTTTTTTAGTAAGCAGTTGGCTCACCTGAAATTCCAAACTCTCTCCTGTAATTGAAATAACTGTTCAGTTATTTTTGTCCTTAATTCAACCCCTTGGAGTGTTGAGTACTTGTAGATTTCAGAGGTTGGTGAGAAATTTAGACAGAGTGCACTTACAAAATTTGGGCTCCTTTTTTGTGGCTCTTTATGGTATTTCCCCTTCCCCCCTTTCTACCAGCTGTGGTAGTCCCAAGATAAATCCTCTGGTTCTTCAAGGCAGTAAGACTGAATTTTCTACTTGGCCTTATCTGAGATCTATGCTCATTCAAAAAGCCATAAAATGGGAAATACCCAGTGCTGTTTCCTTCTTCGGTATGTAGACTCCTTTATTTTCTGCCTGCTTTTAGTTTCTCTTTGGTGCCTTTAAGTAGTTGATTTTCATATTTTTTCAAGATTTTATAGTTTTGCAGGTGCATTGGTCTATTTGGAACTTCTCTGTTAACAGAAGTTGAATGTTCAGGCTCATTCATATATACAGGGGTACTTCAAAAAGTTAGTAGAAGAGTAGAATTGAAAGATAATATGAATCTTTCCACGAGCTTTTTTGAAGTTCCCTTACGTGTGTGCGTGCATGCGTGCGCGCACGTGTGTGTATGTATTTTTTCCAGCAAAGGCTCCTATTTTTAAACCCACTCTTTGCCTATAAATTGCCAATAAGGAGACTACTACCTGCACTTAATTATTTCTATGATTTCTAAAATGAGATAATTAAATAGCCTACCTAGTATGTTCATGTTTTCTACAGCTGGCTGTGGGAAGAAACAGAATATATCTGTTTAGGTTTATCCCTTTATCTGAGCTCTGGATCTTATCCCCTTGGGCTTTCTCAGATGCTATCAGCCTTACACTATTGATTGATTATCCCCTTCTCCTATATTTTCAATTTTACCCACTTTACTGGCTCCCTTCCATTGTCATTTGAAAATTGGACATCTTTTCTATGTTAAAAAAATCCTCCCTCTTTTGCCCACCAGTTACTGTACTGTACTTTCTCTCTTACCCTTACCCATCTACATCTTTCCTGTCTCCCACTCACTCCTCAACACATTCTGTTCTTACTGTTGTCCCCACCAATGTATTGAATTACTCTGACCAAGGATACCAATAACTGCTGTGTCACCAAGTATACTCCCACCCTATCAGCTATAAGCTGATAATTTCCAAAACTATATATCCAGACTTTTCTTTTGAACTCTCTATGCAATTGTCTGCTCCACCTCTTTCCCTGGTATCTCAAAGAGTTCTCAAATTCAGCGTGTTCACATCTCCTCTTTCCATAATATGCCTCACCTTTTTTTTTTTTTTTTTTTGAATTTTTATTTTGTCAATATACAATGTAGTTGATTATTATGTCCCATCACCGAAACCTCCCTCCCTCCTCCCTCACCCCCCTCCCACCCAAGCGTGTCCTCTCCATTTTATGCCTCACCTTTTTTATTTCTGTATGTGGTACCTCCTTCCTTCTCACCTCCACATCCAGTTGGTCAGCAAGTCTCTTGATCCTTGAATCTATTTACTTTACATCTTCACTGATATCACCCAAGTCCAAGTCATCATCTCTTATCTGTACAGTTTAACTCATCATCCCCCCACTCCTTTTTTTTGGCAGCTGTCCAGTACAGGGATCCAAACCATCGACCTTGGTGTTATAGCACTGCACTCTCATCATCCCGCATGCACCATTACCCCTCTCCAATCCACTGCAGCCAGAAAAATGCTAACCTGATAAAACCTTGATTAGCTCCCCATTGCCAACAGAATGCAGTCCAAACTTACCCTGGAGTTTGCTGCATGACTTGCCCTGCCTGATATGGCCCTCTGGCCTGCCTTTGCAGCCTCTCCTTGCTCCACTCTTTCCCTTGCCTTCTGGACATCACCATCCTGGATTTTTTCTTGTATATGCTGACCACTCAATCAGGAATACTCTTTCCCTTCCAAGCTCTGCTTTGCTTGTATAGAAACTCCTAATTATTAATCATCCTAGTCTCAACTTTGCTATCATTTCCTGAGGAGGCCTTTCTGGACCTTCCCTCAAGACCAGGTCATGTCAGCCCTTGTGTTCCCAGAGCCCCTGGTGTTTGTTCTTTCTTAGCATCCCTCACTGGTAACAATTGTTTAAATGTCTGGCTTCTGGTCTAGACTCTGAGTTCCATGAGGGCAAGTTTCTTGTCTCCTTTCTTTCTTTCTCTGACCTTTGCACCATGCCAGTCCTTGGCAAGTAGTGGTCACCCAAATGATTTTTGTTTAAATGATTAAAGACAAGAATAGCTCCGCATGGCAATAGAACAGAATCTATTACTGTAAAATATAATCTCTCCTGCCTGCTACACTCGATTGTAATACACTAATCTTATTTCCCAAAGAGGGATAAACTGGCAGTTTGACATGAAGATGGAAACCAGCCTGCTTACTGCAGTAGTAAATGGACCTGTGTTCTTACTGTGTCAGGTGCCTATGGGCAAATTTGATTCTTGCAGCAAAAATACTTCATGAAATGGCAGCAGACTGTGTTGTCGCTGTTGAAAGTTACCACAAATAATTTTTAAAAGAATAACTTATTTGGGCTTTCAGTATATTCTTGTATATTTTCAGAAAATAGGTGTTGGTCAATGATGGGGCCTGTCTGCCAAATTGAGACAGACTTGGACCCTTAGACATGCAGTGAGAAAAAGATTTAATCAGGTGTTGGGCACGCATATCAGCAGTAAATTTCATGAACTTTTGTTCAATTATGTACCTATGGTGTGCATTGTAGGAGAGAAAAGACTAAATAAGGCAACTTAGAACCACTTTTCATGCAGCGAATGACCAGGGTTTAGCTACCACTCCCTGTTTTGATTTACTTGTCTTTTTAGCCTTTGATTTTACTTCCTTAATTTGCTTTGTTATTCTTTGGGAGGCTAAGATTTTTAGGAAAATGACCACAGTTTCATAATTATAGAATGGAAAATTTGATTAAATTTAAAATACTGATTTCTGTTTTCTACTATTTCCATGTTCTGCTAACTTTGTCAGACTTTGCGCATAATATGCCCTTCCTGTAAGGACTAATGCCAACTGCTGACAGGGTTCAGAATTCTAATTGATGCTTGCCTGTAGGCTCTTTGCACAGAGGTTACGTTCAGGGTATAAAAGCTGTAATGACTCTAAGCTGTGTATGTCCCATCTTCATTAAGAAAATAAACCTATCCTTCCCACTCCCTGGGCCTTCAGAGTAGTGAGTAATTATAACCAAATGTTCCTCATACTCTTAGAATACTTCAGAGTGAAAGATGTGCTATCCTTAAGAGATAATGTTATGTGCTATTACTTTTGATGTCATGCTATTTTGAGAGCGGGTATGGTTTAAATAGTTAATTCTTAAAAAGGAATGGTGGACATTCTTGGACAGCAAGGCTGAGTTTTCATTACATACAAGGCTTTGTGTTTTCCCTCCTCCTAGTCACACATCCCTAACACAGACGCTGACCGGGCAGAACACAGCTAGTCTGTCTTTGGTCTTGCTTCCACTGTCCTGGCCTGAAGACAGCCTCTTGTCAGGTTTGTAGCCCTAGGTAAGAGGTGCGCAGAAAGAGAGAGTCAGCAGGGTGCCTCACTGGGCTGCACTTGGGGGGCAGTGAGGGGGAGCAGGTTCTGAGGAAGTGACTTCAGCTGAGACCTGAAGGATGATAAAGTTAGCCAGGCTAAGGAGGGAACGGAGGACAGGCGAGGAGGTGAGGGGACAACTCGTGCCAGTGTTCCAAGGAACTAAACAAACTCCCCAAACAGCTTGTGTTTAGCGAACAAGCTAGGAGTAGAACAAGGTAAGGCCATAAACGTGGATGGCAGAGGCAGTATCTTACTGTGTTCTCTGAAGACTCAGAACGGGTGCTTCCTTGGTGCCCTCAGACAAAAGGCCACTTACCAGGCTATGACGGCTCTCCTTAGTCAGCTCATCCTCCCTGGAAAGCCCCCTTCCTGCTGCCCTCTTTGTTTTCCACATGCCCCATGTTTAGCCATATAGGCTTTTTTTATCATTCTCTAACTTGAATGTCTTTGTACCTTTGCTCTCATATGGCTGAAACACAGTTTCCCACACTTCTGGTTTACTAATAAGGCCCAACTTAATGCCATTAAGTTTTTGAAGCCTTTCCTGCTGCCTGATATCAAAGTGAATGGCTTCTCCCTCTGTGGTTTGAAAGCACTTTATTATTCTGTTATTCTTACGATCCTATCCTGACTTGTCTATGGTTATATATATATATGTGTGGCTTCCCTACTAATCATAGGTACATAAGGACAAGGCTTTTATTTAGTTTGTGCTTTAGACCTAGATGCAATATGGGATCTTTGAATTTTGGTTGATAATTACATCTAAGAGGTAAGTGCCAGTCAGTGATTTAGAAGGATTCATCTGTGTGGAGTGTCTCATCCCTAGAAATAAAATATTGAATGCAATGTTTCCATATTTCTTGTCTATGGAAGTTGTCTTGGATAAACAGACTATGGGGAATTGTTGAAGTGCTGTGTATTTGGAAGAAGGATGAGCCTCAAGGTTAAGAGGAATAAAACTACCTCCCTGTACTTTTATTACTTTAAAGTTCAGCCTCAAGATTTTTTTATTGTGACCCTTTACACTTTGTGCAGAGCATCTATTAAGAACATCTTCAACCAGCCGACCTGCTTCTCTACCGAGAGTACCTGCCATGGAAAGTGCCAAGACCATCTCAGGTAATGGCTTTTATCTGAAGTTTCCTTTCAGTAATGATACTGAATACTTTCTCTTAAGACTTATTTAACTGTACTTTCATCTTTAGTGCTTGAGTTGATTATTTCTCACTCTGAATTTGCCCTATTGTATCTTCCAAATTCTATAGAGATCACATTTTTTTTCCTTTTTGTCTTTTTTACTGACCGGTAATGGGATCGCAGCCCTCGGTGTTGCGCCCGTACCGGGGACCGGCAACGGGATCGCAACCCTTGGCGGGAGCGCCGCCGCACTCCCAAGCAGCGCACTCTCTAGTGCGCCACCGGGCCGGCCCAGAGATCACATTTTTTTTTTTTTTGTCTTTTTTTGTCTTTTTTTGTCTTTTTTCCGTGTCCGGCAACGGATCGCAACCCTCAGT
>NW_007727165.1:134915-136511 GCF_000696425.1 Galeopterus variegatus | reverse complement strand
CCGGCGACGGGATTGCAAGCCTCGGTGTTGCTCCCGCGCCTCGCTCAGCCAGTGAGCGGGAGCCGGTCTGCACGTGGGATCCGAACCCTCGGACGGGAGCGCCGCCGCGCTTCCCAAGAGGCGCACTATCCAGTGCGCCACCGGGCTGGCCCAGAGATCACATTTTTAAAATATGACTTAAAAATAAACAAAACTTTATAGTTTCATTTATTTAACAAATATTTATTAAGAGCCTACGGTGTCTTAGATGATAGTTGAAAATACAGCTTCATACAAAGTTGATATAGTTGTGAAAGGCTAGAGTATTTATCCCAAGGTGTATCGTGACTAATTTTGTGAAGAGTTATTTCAAAGCATTCCAAAAATTTTCTCAAAGCTTAACTTTTCTACTGTGATAAAGCCATCCTATAATGATGAGTTCAATGGACTTTGTTTGTCTTACTGAGCTGAGGCTTCAGTTTATGAATTGTTTATATTATTTTCTCTTTGTGGACTTTTCTTACACATGATAGCCCAGCTAGAAATTGGACCATGAAAGGAGAAATCCCTATAACTCTGCCTCAGAGTACAGTTAATGTCCCCCTTATATGTGGAGTGAAGTTACTGCAGATTTCTATACATCATACCTGGATCTTTTAATCAGTGGGAAGTCCTGTGATCAGCTAAAATTATAATCCCAAGCCCAGATCCTAAAGCTGTTTTGTATGTGCTTTTCATATAACACAATTCTTCAGATTCTTTCTCAATCCATTTCCTCTTTTTTATATAAAATTCTGAGAGGTTTTCTAGCACATCACTTAAAAAATACTACAGATTTAAGGCATTAAAAGAAAAAAGAAAACACTGAAAGAAAAAAAAAGGATAATTATAAAATTATGCCAGAAATATATAAGTATGTCATTCTAGTATCATATGACAGGAGAAAGCATCTTTCCCCTCTGGATCTTTAAGGACATTGCTTTACTAATGTAGAGTTTTATTCTGCTTGCGGTTATCCTAAAATCATCAATGAAATTTTAGCCAATTAAAGGGGGACAGTTTCAGTAATGGGGGAGTGGAATTACTGATTTGTAACATTGATCACGTTAAATAGAAGTTAATGGTTCCTGCTGATTTAGCTTCTTCTGAGGTGAAAGAGAATTTGTGTCAGGTCAGGAACTTTTGTCTCCTTTCTCACTTCTCACTGTGTTGAGCCCAGCATTCTGAGCACCTGGCAGCACCCAGTGCCGCCTTGCCAGAAAGCTGTTTCTGTTGTGGCTGTTATCAGTGGCTGAAGTGACTACTTCCACTTAACAGTTCTCAGAATTTTTTGTAGTTCTAACAAGGTACAATGTCTTACTATGTCAGACTTTCAAAATAGGACGTTTCTAAAAGATTATTGCCATTTCCCGGAAGTTGACTTGACACCTTTTGGTTTTCTGTTTTTCTTATTGATTTAATTTTTTAAATGTGGCCTTACCCAGAATTACGTGTAACCCTGTTAATGAAGCATCTCTTTCCTTTCTCTTCCTTTAACAGTGTTTTTTTTTTTTTTTTTTTTTTTTCTTTTTTCGTGACCGGCATCGGATCGCAACCCTCAGTGTCGTGCCCGTACTG
>NW_007727165.1:110173-134505 GCF_000696425.1 Galeopterus variegatus | reverse complement strand
GCCCCGACCCCCCGGGGGGGGCGCCCCCGCGCTTCCCAAGGGGGGCACGGTAGCAGTGCGCCACCGGGCCGGCCCTTTTTTTTTTTTTTTTTTAAATTTATTTAAAGATGACCGGTAAGGGGATCTTAACCCTTGACTTGATGTTGTCAGCCCACGCTCATCCAGTGAGCTAAGCGGCCATCCCTATATGGGATCCGAACCCATGGCCTTGGTGTTATCAGCACTGCACTCTCCCAAGTGAGCCACGGGCCGGCGCCTTTAACAGTGTTTTTGGCTAAGTTCAGAAGCGTTGGGTTGATTTTAATTGTGGGTGTTGGGTAGGAGTGAGTAGTTGAAAGTATTGCTTTAATTAGCCTTTGGTTTTTAGTTGTATTTGTAATTAAACAGACATTTGTAGATTACTCATTATGTGCTCAGTAGGTAGTGAGTGTTACTGGAGTGGACAAGACACACTCCTTGCCTACAAAGAATGTGGGGATTGGTACATATTTCAACTACTGTACATTTTTACAGGTTTTTTTTTAATGAGAAATTAAGAAATTCTTTCCAGTTATTGTTAAATGTTGGTTTTTCCTCCTAGATGGTAATATCTGTTCTTTTTGGAATCTTCAGAAGAAAATATTTCAAGAACTCAGTCTAAAATGTTTTTGCTGTAAAATGTATAATGACTTGTTTCTCACAATCAGTGTCTCGACGAAGTAGTGAAGAAATGAAACGGGACATCTCTACACCGGAGGGAGCATCACCAGCTTCTCTTATGGCTATGGGAACCACGTCACCACAGCTTTCCCTGTCCTCCTCTCCCACAGCATCTGTGACCCCCACCACCCGAAGCCGGATAAGGTAGAGAACAGTTAATGGTGATACATTTCATGTGTGCCTTTCCTGGCCTTTCAGAGTCAATGATCGGGTTGTAAAATAATGACATTTGAGCACTGTGTTTTTTCTTTCTTTTTTTTTTCCTTTTTGTCTTTTTTCGTGACCGGTAACGGGATTGCAACCCTTGGTGTCGCGCCCATACCGCAACCAGCAACGGGATCGCAACCCTCGGTGTTGCGCCCACACCGCGCTCAACCAGTGAGCGGACCGGTCTCTATATGGGATCCGAACCCTCGGCGGGAGCGCCGCCGCACTCCCAAGCACTGCCCTCTACCGAGTGCGCCACCGGGCCAGCCCTTTTCTTTCTTTTTGTGTGAAGTTTACTGTTCTTCTCTTTTGTGTCCAGAAGATACTGACAAAGCAAAGAGTTGGTCTTGTCCCAAGCAGCTGTATATGAGTGTGTGTGTGTGTGTGTGTGTGTGTGTGTGTGTGTGTATATATATATATATTTTTTTTTTTTAAATTAGAGAATGGGGGCTGGCCAGTTAGCTCACTCAGGGTATGGTGCTGGTAACACCAGGGTCAAGGGTTCAGATCCCCTTACCAGCCAGCCACCAAAAAAAAAAGAGAATGGTTGAGCGCAAAAGTAAGTATTGTGGGGCCGGCCCGGTGGTGCACTGGAGAGTGCGCCGCTTGGGAGCGTGGCGGCGCTCCCGCCGAGGGTTCGGATCCCATGTGCAGACCGGTTCCCGCTCACTGGCTGAGCGTGGTGTGGGCGCAACACCAAGGGTTGCAATCCCGTTGCCAGTCCCCGGTACGGGCGTGACACCAAGGGTTGTGATCCCGTTACCGGTCAGTAAAAAAGACAAAAAGGAAAAAAAAAAGTAAGTATTGTGAAATTTGAATCCTGAGGGTATGGGAGGAGTGTTAGGGAAGGCCTCCTAGAAGGGTAGAATTTGAGTGGGGCCTTGAGGATGTAGATTGGTGTGAAGGGGAGCATTATTGGCAAGTCAGTAACTTGAATGAATGTACAAAAATCCCTTTTGAATATGTGAGGAATTGGGGGATGCTACAGGTAGGTGATACTGCAGATTCAGAGGGCAGATATAGAAGACCAGAGCAAGGTGTACTTACCATATCAGGGAGCAGTAGAAGGAAAGATTGAACAGGTAGGGTATGGCTAGGTAGTGGAAACTCTTTCAAGTCAAACTGAGTCACTTTGATGTGGTAGAAGCTATAGAGTGGAGTGAGTAAACTAGTGTGGGAAGATGATTCAAGGATTATTTTGTTCTGGATGAAAGTTAGGGAAACCAGCTAAAAAGATATTATAATATTTCTAGGACAAAGTCATCAAGTCGGGACTGGGGTGAAAATGGTAGAAAAGAGGTGAAGAGAGGGTTGGAGCCAGGAGTTTTTTCAAAGGAAAAGATGATTTCAGCAACAGATTTTTATAAAAGGCATGCAAGAATGGGAAATACCAGAGGTGGCTGTAAATTATTTATACTGGGAGTCTAGGAACATGCTGCTACATTAATAGCTGATAAGCAGTACATGAAAATGTAAGTTTATATTTTATTCCTGATCCTATCATGTCAGAAGCCACTTTGGATTAAGAGGTATTAAGAACTTAGAGGAAAAAAATAGATGTCAAAAATTTAACACACATTATTTATAGGGAAGAGGAAAAACTGTTGACAAGTATTAAGAAGAGTTGGAGGAATAGAAATGGGTTTCAGAAATTTAGTCATATATTAATTTATAGGTTTGAGGATGAAATTGAATATTTGGCCTCTTAAACTCAAACAGTGAACTTACTTTTAAAGCCCCACCTCTAAGGGGGCCAACCTGTTAGAATAGTGGTCCCATAGGTAGTGCAATAGGAACAAGGAGGGAGTACAGTGAGGAGGCTTGCTGGTGCACCCTGGCTGTGCAGGGACGGAACTGTCAGCACTCATGTTTGTGTCCTAGATGATGTGATCCCTGCGTGGTGCCTATGTAAAGGTCACTGGCTTGGGAGACAGGACACCCACTCTTGGCTCCCCTATTTAGGAGCTATGATATTCAACAAGGCATCTCCTGGCCTTAGTTTCCTCATCTTAAAATGAAGTTGCAAGAGTTGACCCTCTAGCTCAAGGGGGCTCTTTTCTGCAACTTCTCATTTTGTCCATACAGTTTACCTTGATGCATTTTAAGCTGTTTCTATAACAAAATGCACCCTGTGTGAGGTAAAGCAAACCTTTTGTGTTCATTGTAATAGTTACTTTTATGTTCATATTTGGTTTTTGGGTTGCCTTTTTGTGTTCATTCACATATCTTAACTTTACCTTCATTTTTTCCCTATGTTCAGTAATGTTATAGCAAACTTCTTTAAACCTTTAAACCAAAGTAGGAATCTGGTGGGCTGGCACACAATGTAAAAGTATATTTCTTCAAGGCAGCAGTCTAACTGCATGTTGAAAAAAATTGGTTATTTTGCTTTTGGTTCTAAGATAAATAGAAATTGTTTACTACTTCAGTGCACCTCTCAGTTGGAAAAGCTTCAGTTCTAAATGTGTTCTTCTTGATTTCATAGAGTACTTTGAAGGGTGAATACTCACAGAGTAAATGTGCTGAGGAATACTAAGCTGCTCGTAACATAATAACCTCTAGGACGTTTATTGGGCTGCTAAGCTCATGGGGCGTGGGGCTAGAGTCTCTGATTTACTTACAATCACTGAAAAATAGATCAATCTTTTAAGAATAGGCTACTTGTCAAGGAGCAGGTACAAAGCACTCCCTTTCTCCAGATATTCCTTAGTGTTCTGTTTTATTTCCAAAGTAGCTGCTGAAAGGAAAGATTTGGTGCAGAATATGTAGGGTTTTGTTAGCTTCTGCTGCCCCATCCACCAGGGTGATTGCAAGATCTTTTTTGATTCAGTGTCTGGTCTGGGGCAGGGTATTTATTCTGCCTACAAGGCAAATGACAGTACCATAAAGTACCCTATGTATAATTTTAAAAAATGAGTTATACATAGCTGGGATTTTTTTTTTCCCTGAAGCTTGTATGATATGTCTATTATATACTAATAAACTCTGCAGTTCCTTGAGGGTGCAGGGACCCTGTATTGGTCACCACTGATTGCCCTGCACTTACACATTGCCTGGTACAATGGCCCTTTGTTAAGGAGTCATTGAATGAGTGAGTGAGTTTACAGAAAAATTCCATTTTCTGTGCAATGTAAAATTCTAACTTCCTACAGTCAATAAAGAGCATACAACTTAGCAGTAAACACATCTGAGGCATTTTATGGAAGTTATAAATGTTTTTAAGGTTTATTGCTGTCTTTTGTCTGTCTTATCTGCTTCCTCCAATTGTAAGCTTCCTAAAGACAGGAACTATGCCTTAGAATCCTCCACCTTCCGTAACCTTTGTCCTGTGTATTTACAATAAGTGATTATAAAAATGAAGAGATGATTAAGGACATAAAAAAGTTTGGAAACAAAAAGGAGTAAAATAAACAAAAGCATAAAGATTATGGAAGGGTAAGATGGTGAATGAAAGGTATCCACAACAGCTTTCAAATGTTGCCAGTACCAGATTGTTCTCCCTGCTTCTTAGCACCCTGGAATGCTTTCCATTGATTGGGAATGCACTTTGTATGGAGTCTTTGCTACTTTCTATGTGGATAATGAGTAGAAACCCTCCCTTCAGATGGCAGAGACTCTTGAGAGCGGAGGGTCTATGGGGCATAAACTAAAAGTTATAGTAAAAATCAAATGAATGAAAAGATATGTCTTATCATTGGATGGCCTTTAATATGTGCTTTTATGCTTTTCAGCATTGCAAACTAATAACTGTTCACTTATTCTGTTGCTCAAATAAAAATAAAAATATTTTCAACTTTGGATTCCCTGGGCCGGCCCGGTGGCGCACTGGATAGTGCGCCGCTTGGGAAGCGTGGCGGTGCTCCCGCCCGAGGGTTCGGATCCCACATATAGACCGGTTCCCGCTCACTGGCTGAGCGAGGCGCGGGAGCAACGCCGAGGGTTGCAATCCCGTCGCCGGTCCCCGGTCCGGTACGGGGGCAACACTGAGGGTTGCGATCCGTTGCCGGACACGGAAAAAGACAAAAGACAAAAAACAAACAAACAAACTTTGGATTCCCTGTTTTCACTTATCAGGGAAGAGAGGAAGGATCCTCTCTCAGCACTGGCAAGAGAATATGGAGGATCAAAGAGGAATGCCCTGCTGAAGTGGTGTCAGAAGAAAACGGAAGGCTATCAGGTAAACATATGGTTCTTTTGTCCCACATGAGGAATTGGCAGACCAAGTGCCAGAGTGTCACAGCTCTCTTCATATCTCACATTAGAAATGATGAGTCTTATACTGAATTTTAGGAACAAATTCTCAAAATCCAACTTGAACTTGGGTGAGTGTCATGTGGATAAAATAAGTTTGTTACCTTTCCAGAGTAGCCAGTCTTTCCAATACTTTTAGTTTAGCTATTATAACATTTTCTTATTTAAGTTCAGGTTACATGCTTTTGTTGAGCAATCCTCTAGACCGAGTGAATATATATATATTCTACTTAAAATTAGTTTAGTTATTATGTTTATATCTTTTAGCTAAGTTGTTTTTATAGCATTTTTCCATTCCCACTGTTCTTTGTGCCCTCATCATTTTACATCTGGACTATTTTAATACCCTGCCATTTCCTCCCCTGTCTGTCTGTTTCTCTCCTTCTTTCAATATTTTATTCAGGTTTTATTTTAAGTGATGTTAAATATTACTTTGGAAAACAGGCTCTAATTCCACACAAAATGGAAACTTCTGAAATGTAGCCATTACACTGCAAAAAAATACAGGTTAGATTCCCAGTGTCCTCACATATGGTTGTAGTTACTGAGACTTCTCCCAGCTTGCAGCTGGTATTCTTGATTGCCATTTCATACTTTGATACAAATGCACAGAAGTACAGCATGAGAAAATAATTAGAGTTTTATGTTCTTGGTCTCGTTACATCAGCCCACATCTCACCAAAATGGCATAAAGGAACTAGCTATAACATCTGCAGACAATTTTTGGGCAAGAGAGATAATGAAATAGTAGAGGAACAGATTAACAGGATTAACAGGATCTGCAGGTCCCTTTTGGACACATTTGTACATGACTTCCTCAGCTGATTTAGGATTAAAGAGCTAAGTGTATTGCAGTGAACATAAAGAAAAGCCATGATAGTTAATGAGGATTTGCTAAGAATCTACATGTCTCCAGCTTCCATTGACTGAAAAGGAAATTAGCAGTGTTGATGAGGATATGGAGAAATGGGTAGCCTTATGCATTGTTGGGGGGAATGTAAAATGGTATCTGCTATGGAAAATAGTATGTTAGTTCATCAAAAAATTAAACAGAATTACCTTGTGATCTGGCAATTCCACTTATGGGTATATACCCAAAAGAACTGAAAGCACGGACTTGAGATATTTCAAATACATCCATGTTTATAGCAGCATAATTCACAATAGCCAAAACATAGAAACAATCCAGGTGTCTATTGACAGAACAAAATATGATAAATGCATATAATGGAATATCATTCTTCCTTAAAAAGGAAGGGAATTTTGACATGTGCTATAACATGGATGAACCTTGAAGACATTGTGCTAAATGAAACAAGCCATATACAAAAGGACAAATACTATGTGATTCTACTTATATGAGATGATAAATGCATATAATGGAATATCATTCTTCCTTAAAAAGGAAGGGAATTTTGACATGTGATGAACCTTGAAGACATTGTGCTAAATGAAACAAGCCATATACAAAAGGACAAATACTATGTGATTCCACTTATATGAAGAAGGGAATTTTGACATGTGATGAACCTTGAAGACATTGTGCTAAATGAAACAAGCCATATACAAAAGGACAAATACTATGTGATTCTACTTATATGAGGTACCTAGAGTGGTAATATTCATAGGGACAGAAAGTAGAATGATGGTTGCCAGGGGCTCAGGGAAGGAGAGAAAGGGTAGTTAATGTGTAATGGATACAACGTTTTAGTTTTGCAAGATGAAAAAAGTTGTGGAAAATGGATGGTGGTGATGGTAGCATATAATATGAATGTACTTAATTAATGCCACCAAACTATATATACTTAAAGATGGTTAAAATGGTAAATTTTATGTATGTTTTAACCACAATAAAAAAATTACTTTGCCAAAGGAAAAAAAAAAAGAGCAGATGATTTAAGATAGAACTAGATAGAAAACCAGCAAGGAAATAGAAGACTTGAACAGCACTATATATACCAACTCAGCCTAAAAGACATTTATAGAACACTCCACCTAGTAACAGCAGAATACTCCTTCTCAGGTGCACATGGAACATTCTAGGATAGGCTATATGTTAGGTCATAAAACTAGTCTCAATAAATTTAAAAGGTTGAAATCATGAAAAATTTTTCCAATCTTTTCTGATCAAAATGAAATATGAATAGAAATTAATGACAGAAGGAAAATTGGAAAAGTAACAAATATGTGGAAATTAAACCACATACTTCTAAATAACCAGTGGGACAGAGATTAAATCACAAGAGAAAGTACTTTGAGAAAAACAAAAATGAAAACACAACATACCAATTTTTTTTCTTTTCTTTTTTTAGCTGTTGCTTTTTATTTACTTAAATTTATATTTATTACAACACTTAAAAAATAATTTTCTATATGCTTTTGCTTTCTGCCAGCAACATAAAATTAAATTTTATTGAGATATATACCACATAAAATTAAATTTATCCATTTAAAATGTACATTTCAGTGATTTTGTTAGTGTATTCACAGAGTAGTGCAAACCATCACCATAATCAATTTTAGAATATTTTCACCATTCCAAAAAGAAATCCTATACCCATTAGCAATCACTCCCCATTTGTCCTAGGCAGCCACTAATCTACTTTGTGTCTGTCAATTTACTTATTCTTGACATTTCATATAAATGGAATTACATAATATGTAGTACTTTGTGACTGACTGGCGTCATGTTTTTAAGGTTCATCCATGTTGTACCCAGTATCAGTACTTTCCTCTTTATGGCTAAATAATATTCCTTTGTATGTATATACCACATTTTGTTTGTTCATTCTTCTGTTGGTAGGTATTTGGGTTGTTTCCGCCTTTTTTGGCTATTACATATATTGCTGCTGTGAACATTTGTGTACGAGTTTTTTATGTGGACATATGTAAATTTCTCATCCTCTTGTCCATCTTCTAGCCTGTTGCAAAATGTTTTTGAAATCATGATCTTGTTATTTTTCTTTAAGCTGCTTCATTTGTTCCCCCCTTGCCATTTGGTTAAAGTTCAAGATTTTTGGCATGAAGAGCAATACCCATTATGATTGATCTGACCCCTATGTAGTGTTGCTCCTTATTCTTGTAAATCCCATTCTTACCTTGGCACCAGATGCCCCTGTCTTCTCACTCTACCCCTTCCATCTGGGGAGTGTCTTTTCTTCAGCTTAGAAGTCACTGTCTGTGCAGAATTGCTTTTGCTCCCACTCCAGCCCTCCAAAGATCCCATTCCTCATATATTGTCCTCCCCTGCCTCCTGTGGAGCCCATGGAACCCATGAAGTCAGATTCTTCCTTGACTTGAACTCATTCCAGGATAGTGTTTTCTATATTGCAGGGCATATTCTTTGGGGGTCTTTGTGTGTATGATCCACATTTCCCGTGTGGTCCAAAATCTCACAGGATATATCACAAGAGTATTGAAGTTGTCGGTTTGCATGTCTTCCTTTATAGATTTTGAACTCCTTAGAGGAGCTCAAATAGATTTTGTCTCCCAGCATCTAGCACGAGGCTCGGCACGACAGAGATGAGTAACTGTCTGAACCTATGTACTGAATGTAATGGAATACTTTTTAAGTTCATTTTTAGAACAATAGTTCTCAAACTTGTATGTAAAAACCTGGAATATTGTGGGAAAAGTACAGACTCCTAAGAACTATTGCTAAAGATTTGTAATTTGGGAGGTATAAAGTGAGGCCCTGGAATCTGCATTTTTACAAGCACCCCAGGTGATCCAGATGCAGTTGATCCATAGTCCATGCTGTGACAGTCACACATGCAGTAGTGATTAAGACCTTGGACTTCAGTGTCAGGTAAGGTTTGAATGTCAGCTCTGTTCCTTACTGTGTGTCTGTGGGCAAATTATTCTCTTTGAGCCTCAGTTTCCTTCTTTGTAAAATGGAACAGTTACTGAGGAAGTCAAGCACAGTTCCTATCATATACTGTCTGTTTAATAGTTTTTCTTTTTTTAGTGCTCAATAAACATATTTTTAAAGATAATTTATTAAGTATATACGTGGGGTACAAAGTTAACTTTCAGGGGCCGGCCCGGTGGCGCACTGCTACAGTGCGCCGCTTGAGAGCGCGGCGGCACTCCCGCCGAGGGTTCGGATCCCACATACAGACCGGTTCCCGCTCACTGGCTGAGTGAGGTGTGGGCGCAGCACCAAGGGTTGCGATCCCGTTGCCGGTCCCGGTCCGGTACGGGCGCGACACTGAGGGTTGCGATCCGTTGCCGGACACGAAAAAAGACAAAAAGGAAAAAAAAAAAAGTTAACTTTCAATAGTTGTGTACAATGTTTAATGGTCAGTCAGATCAGGATAGTTAGCTTATTCATCACTACAATATGTAATCCATCTTTGTGTCCCTTAACCAATTTCTTGTTGACACCCCCCCCCGTTTAATAGATTTTTAATTACTTTTTTCTCCCACATTATTAGGTGTCTTCTTGTAACATAAGTTTTAGATTTTCTTAAACTACTATTTAAATTGAATAATTTTAGATAATTATAAAGTACCTCCCACTTGGTTGTCGAACTTTGCCATGTATCATATTGATTAAATGGAGATAATTCAGGCATTAAATCAGTGGCTTAACTAATGTCTCTCGGTTCCTTCTAATTTAAATTCTCTGATTCTGTGGTCTAAGTTTTTTTCATTTACTTGGTGCTTACAATGCATGAGGAAATATGCTGCATAACGGGATGGTTAACGATATGTAAAGAAAAACCTTTTTGTACACTGGAGGATCTTTGTTACAAACCCAAATCCACTCTTTCTTACTTCCTTTGGATACTTCTGTAATGATATATATGTATGGCTTTTGGTGATGTGTGTGTGTGTGTGTGTGTGTGTGTGTGTGTGTGTAGCTCTTGTTTCTTGTGAGACAGATATCTGTTCTTGCTCTTTGAAAATAGACAGGATGCTGGTTCTTTTACTTCAGTGTCTATAAGTTAAAATTGGACAGTCTGAAATGCATAATCTTTTTAAATGGAAAGACGGTAAATATGGATAAGCATACCCATCCTTTGGTGCCAGCAGTTTTGCTTCAGTCCTTTGGTCTCTGTCTACTCATAGTCTGCAGGAAAGGACAGGTTGTGACAGTTGACTAGCTGAGTAGACCAAGAGCAGTTACGTGACACTTAGCGCATACTACCCTCACAGGCCCCAAATGTATCATTAATGCTTGGACCATGCATGCTTTATGTCGAAGAAGCTGTCTAATCAACGGAGATAGATTTTCTAAAACCCATATCATCTTTCGTTAACTCTCTTAAGAGTCATCCTAAAATTACTGTGCTGATCACTGTAATTTCATTAACTATCCATTACAAAACAAAGCCCTTGTGAGTTTACCTTTTATCTAACAAATACATTTTTCTCTTTTAAATTGTGCCCTGCCATTTATTATTCACTTAAGTTTTAGAATACTAGAATATTACTGTTGAAAGGGCCTTGATGTTCTGACTTATTGTCAGGTATATAGATGTGAGACTGAAACCCCCACAAGGATAGATAGCTGTCTCATGGCTATATTTGCTAGTCCATGGCTTTACATGAACAACTTTCAGAACTTTAAGGGTTGTCTTCCTTTCTTTTTTTAAAATTAATATTTTAGGGGCCGGCCCAGTGGCGCACTGCTACAGTGCGCCGCTTGGGAGTGCGGCGGTGCTCCCGCCGAGGGTTCGGATCCCACATACAGACCGGTTCCCACTCATTGGCTGAGCGAGGTGCGGGTGCAACACCGAGGGTTGTGATCCCGTTGCCGGTCCGGTCCGGTATAGGCGCGACTCTGAGGGTTGCGATCCGTTGCCGGACACGAAAAAAGACAAAAAGGAAAAAAAAAATTAATATTTTAGTTTGTACACAATTATGTTTTTAAATTTGATTTAAATATGGAATTAACTCTAATTATTCTTAAGTACTTACAATGAGAAGTGATAATCCACTGCCCTATTCCCTTTACCTCTGAAATTTCTGCTTTCGAGAGGCAATCACTTCGTTCATTTAGCTTTTTCTTTAAGGATTGATGGTACGAGATTGATACCACAAGGGTAATTAACCAGGTAGTAGAGAAAACAATTTATACTTTCCATAAATTTTTCTTTGGTTTAAAATTTTATATTTAAGACCTTTTGTTGTATCATTGTTTTTCTGTTCTGGAAAAACATAACTGAATGCAATCAAGAAGCCTCTAAAGGTTAATTTGGGAGAGCTTCATTTTGGATGAAAAAGCTCATTGTTTTCTGATAAGATGCCAGAGCTGGAAATGGATTGTTTAAATCCGAAAGATAATGAAATCACTTAATCTAGTACAAAATAGTTTTAATGAATGAACAAAAGATTTTAGTACAGGCTGAGGTAATTTAATCTCAGATAAGCATTGTTATGTTAAGGGGTGTGCTCCATTAATGTGTGGGCCAAAGAAGAAAAGATTGGACATTTCTTAGGGAAGAGTAGTGGAATTAAAAGAATTGATGGACTTAGATAGATTAGAAGCCATCTTTTATGTGCAGTGCTTTACTTGTGTTCTAGAATTTTTTGTTCTAATATAAAAGTTAATTTATCAAATACATTGTTAGGTCTGTGCTAGGTGTTGAACTAGAAATCAGGAAATAAAAGTTATTACTATTCTCAGGAAGCTTATGGACTCTTCAGTAAAATACATGTAAGTAATTAAAACTCAGATGGACTTCTGTTTATGGTTATGATAGAATATCAGACCGAACCTCTGCTGAGACTACTGTAAAAGATATTTAAAATACAAAAAATAAGTATCAGCAAAAGCACTGGGAACTAACTAAGGTAATCAGGACAAATTTGTCAGGAGCAAGAAAACACATTGAGTTGAGCCCAATATTTCCCCCTGCTTTTTTTCCCTGGGGCATTCGCAGATTCCTGGTATGGGATGGAGGCCAAGAAGAAAACAGTGGTCTGAAGCTTCTTTCATGATCACTTTGTAGGGAGCCAAAATTTGAATTCGGGACTACTTAAGATAGCCAAGGTTCAAGAGTCCAAGATCCCATGGAAAAGAGCCTCAGAGTAGTGAACTGAACATTTGACTTAGCTTTTGCCATCGAGGTATTTTTCTAATCCTAAAGTGTGTAGGGCTAAAAGAGAAATTAAGCAGAAAGAGAAATTCAGTAGAAAGCTGTTGCTAAGAGGCTAAAAACTTAAGTATAGCTTTTGTTCTCAGCATTAAGGAGACAAAAGTTAGATTTCAAGGCCAGCCAAAGAGGAATGACCCTGACAAACACTTCAGGCTTTCAGTTGAGACCTCAAAAGAACAATGCTGTACAAATTAAGTTTGACTGGAAATGATCAGCTTGAATTTCAGCTTCAGAACTTTCATTGATTGATCAAGGTAAGCAGCCCTTACTGTAGTTGCCGCTCAGAAGAAACTTTAAAACCTCTCTGGAGGGAGGTGGCATCATCTAGCCCCTTACACTCTGATACATAATGTCCTGCATTCCATCAAAAATACCAGGCATTTACCTTAGTTGGTTAGAGCTTGGTGCTGATAACACCAAGGTGCCCAGGGTTTGATCCCTATACCAGCCAGCTCCCTGTTCCCCCCAAAATACCAGGCATGCCATTAAACAGGATCAAATGACTGAAAATCAAGAGAAGCAATGAGTAACAGGAAAAGAACTATAGGTGATCCAGATATTAGAACTCATAGATAGGCCATTAAAATAACTGATTAATGTGTTCAGAAACATAGACAAAGCAATAATACATGTGTTTAACAGCACACTAGATGCAGGTATGAATTGGAGGATTGATTAGTAAAAAATACCCACAATGAAGCACTAAGAGGTGAAAGGATGAAAAATGCATAAGAGAGTATAATAGAGACAGGGGATGACAGAAGGTTTAACACGTGTAATTGGAGTACTAGAAGGAGAGAAGAAGGAGGGATAGGAGTATAATAGTAAAAATGCTAAAAGACAATGAGATTTAAAAATTGTTAGAAAAGGGGCCAAGCCGTGGCGCACTCGGGAGAGTGCAGCGCTGGGAAGTGCAGCAGCGCTCCCTCCGCGGGTTCAGATCCTATATAGGGATGGCCGGTGCGATACACTCACTGGCTGAGCGCGGTGCTGCCAGTCACAAAAAAGGACAAAAAAAAAAAATTGTTAGAAAAGATTTTAGTTTGGGGCCGGCCCAGCCGTGCACTCGGTAGAGTGCGGCACTTGGGAGCGTGGCGGCGCTCTCACTGAGGGTTCGGATCCCATATAGAGACCGGTCCGCTCACTGGTTGAGCGCGGTGTGGGCGCGACACCGAGGGTTGCGATCCCGTTGCTGGTCGCGGTACGGGCGTGACACCGAGGGTTGCGATCCCGTTACCGGTCACGAAAAAAGACAAAAAGGAAAAAAAAAAGAAAGATTTTAGTTTGGAGGAATAATGGTAATAAGACTGGCAGCTGATTTCTCAATAGATCAATAAAAATAGAATTTGTCACTAGCAGGCCCATTCTGAAAGAAAAGTTAAAAGAGGAAATTCTTCTAGCAGAAAGAAAATAATCCCATAGGACAAACAAAATTTCAGGAAACAATAAAAGTAAATATGTAGGTAAATATAAATGAATATTGACTGCTGTATAATAAAAATACCTTGTTTACAGATATATGTAGGTTTAAAATATATGACAAAATGACTCAAAAGGTTGGGGAGGGAACAGTAAATGTAATAAAGGTGTTGTAAGGTCCTTGCATTGTCCAGAAAATTATGAAGTTATTAATTTAGACACTAATAAGGGTTACACACTGTAAATCTCTAGGGTTGCACTCTGATACAGTGGCTATTGGCTGCATGTGGTTATTGAGCACTTAAAATGTGGCTAGTCTGAATTGAGATGTGCTGTGATTGTAAAATACGTACTGAAATTTGAAGACTAAGTATGGAAGAAGAGAATGTAAAATGTCTCATTTTGAAAATACTGATTATAGGGCTGGGCAGTTAGTCAGAGCATGGTGCTATAACACCAAGGTCAAGGGTTTGGATCCCAATACCAGCTAGCTGCCCAGAAAAAAAAAAAGATTACATATTGAAATGATCATATTCTTAATATATTAGGTTAAATAAAATATGTGAATATTATGTATCTTTTTGCTTTTTTAATGTGGCTGCTGGAATATTTAAAATTATATATTGGTAGCAACTAAAACAATAATAAAAGAATAGAAAATTAAGAGGCTAATGGGGGTAAACACAATATTAATAAATTATTAATCCAAAAGAAGGCAGGAAAGGAGAGAAAAGGAACAAGAACTAAGGGCACACTAATAGATTTAAAGCCAAAATATTAAATTTGCAGTATAGGTAACTGTGCTTGAATATTCTAGTTAAAAAATAAGGATTATCAGATTAAAAACAACAGACCCAACCATGTTTTACATACAAGAGACCCACTTTAAATGGAAAGAGTGGAAAAAAGATACGCTGTGCAAGCACTAACCAAAAGAATACTGGGAGAGCTACGCTAATTTCAGACAAAGTATACTTCACAGAAAGAAATATTACTAGAGATAAAGAAGAATATTTTATGATGGTAGAATCCTTAATCACATCTGCAAAGTCACTTTTGCCATGTAAGAAACATATTCATAGATTCCAGAGGTTAAGACATTGTCATCTTTGTGGACCTGCCACAGATACTTTATAAAGTTACTACTGTCTGTGAGAGTTGAGTTTCCAGGGTTTAGTTGTGTTTTTTTAAAAAACAACTTTATTGAGATAAAATTCACATACCATACAGTTCACCAAGTTAAATTACAGAGTTTTGTAACCATCACCACAATTACTTTTAGAATATTTTCACTACCTCACCAAGAAAGCCTATACCCATAGCAGTCATTCCCAGTTTTCCCTCAACACTCTCCAGTTCTAGGAAACCACTATAGATCTGCTTATCCAGACATTCATGTAAATAGAATCATCTGTGGTCTTTTGTGACTGGCTTCTTTCATGTAGCATGTTTTCGAGGTTCTTATGTGTAGCATGTGTCAGTACTTCACTCCTTTTTATGGCTAACTAATATTTCATTGTATGGATATATACCACATTTTGCTCATCAGTTGATGGACATTTGGACTGTTTCCACTTTTGGCTATTGAGAATAATGCTACTGTGAACATTCATGTACAAGCTGTTGTTTGGATATGTTTTCATCTCTCTTGGGTATATACCTAAAAGTGGAATTGCTGGGTCATATGGTAACTATGTTTAGCTCTTTGAGGAACTGCCAAACTGTTTTCCAAAACAGCTGCACCAATTTATTCCCACCAGCAATGTACAAGGGTTCCAATTTCTCCATACTTCACCAGCACTACTATCTGTCTTTGATTTTAGCTATCCTCGTGGGTGTGAAGTGGCACCTCACACGTTTTGATTTGCATTTCTCTGTTGACTCATGATGTGTAACATCTTTTCATGTACTTATTTGTATATCTTCTTTGGAGAAATGTCCATTTAGATCATTTGACTTTTTAATTGGGTTGTCGTTTCATTATTGAGTTGCAAGAGTTCTTTACAAGTTCTAGATACCAGTTACTTATCAAATAAATGATTTGCAAATACTTTTTCCCATTCTGCATTTTTACTTTGGTGGTGTCCTTTGAAGCACATTTAGATCTAGGATCTATTTTGAGTTCTTTTGGTACATAGTGTAAGGGAAAGGTGCAACTTCATTTTTTTGCACGTGGCTATCCAGTTGTTCGAGCACTATTTGTTGAAAAATCTATTCCTTCCCCTTAAATTGTCTTGGCACTTTTGTCAAAAATTAATTGACCATAAATGTGAAGATTTATTTCTGATTATCAATTCTCTAAGGTTTAGTTTTGATTGATACTTAATATAAAGTCTCTTTAGTATTCAAGAGCCAGTATTCTGTTTGGTAGAGAAAGATTTCTTTACATTTTCTGAAAAGGTTTCTGTAATGCATTAATGAACAGACATATATATTTATATTTTACATGCATAAAATGCATCTTTAAAATTTTATTCATTAGAATAGTGGCTTATTCTTCATATTGGGATATGAACCCCTGGAGAATTTTATTAGCATGATGCTTCCAGGAATTTCATGAATACCAGGCTAAGAACTTCTGCTTTAGTAGAAATTTGTATTTGTGGTTTGTTCTTTGAATAGACATTTATTGAATGCTTGCTATGTGTTAGGCATTGTTCTAGGTAATGGAAATAGAACAATAAATAAATCTATCAATCCCTCTCATCAAGAAGCTTTCTCTCTGGTTCTATTAATAATATACATTATTGTTAAACTCGGCATTTTCCAAATACTCTGTGAACTAGCTCTGAGGACAAACACAAATTTCTCTATTAATGTTTATTGATTGATCAAGTCTATGTACTTGTTTGTTTTTATTAGGAGTAAGTTGTTTTTGTCTTTAATAAAACCGTATAGAGAAAAAGCTCAATTTATTTTTTATACAGCATTTTTTTGAAGACCCTGAAGGAAAGATTGAATTGCCACCATCATAGATTTATTTATCTTCTCAAAGAACCAGGTTTTGGTTGTTGCTGATTTTTTTTCCTTCTGTTGATTTTGTTTTCTCTTTCGTCGACCCTTGCTCTGGTCTTTATTATTTTCTTTCTTCTGCTTACTGTGGATTTCATTCATACTTCTTCTTTAGCTTCTTAAGGAGAAAGTTGTTGTCTTGATTTGAAGCTTTTCTTCTTTTCTAGTATGTTAAAACTGTTTTATTAGTATCTCACAAATTTTGATATGTTGTGTTTTCATTTTCATTCAAAATACTCTCTAATTTCCCCTTGGATTTCTTTTTTGACCCATGTCTTATTTAGAAGTATGGTATTTATCCAGATATTTGAGGGTTTTCCAGAGATCTTTCTGTTACTGATTTCTAACTTAATTCCATTGTGCTCTGAGACATCCTTTCTATGACTTTTGAATCCTTTTAAATTTATTGAGAGTCATTTTGGGACCCAGAATATGGTCTTGGTAATGTTCCGTGTACAGTGTGAAAGAATGCTGTTCTGCTGCTGTTTGAGAAATGTTCTGTAAATGTCTGTTAGATCCCATTGGTTGAGAGTATTGACTATATCCTCCTATCTTTGTTTTTGTCTACTTACTCAGTTATTGAGAGAGGGATATTAAAATTTCTTGAATATAATTGTGGATTTCTCTAGTTGTCCTTACAGTTCTGAGTTTTTGCTTTCTATATTTTGTTTTGTGTCTTTTGTTATTAGGTCCATAAATGTTTAGGATTATGTACTCTTGAGAAATTACTTCTGTCACTATGTAATGACCTTCTCTATCCCTGATAATCTTTCTCTGAAATCTACTTTGATAATATTATAACCACTTTAGCTTTCTTTTGATTGCATTTAACATAGTGTATGTTTTTCTAGTGCATTTCTTGTAGGTGGCATATAGTTGAGTATTATTTTTTTTGATGGGGACTGAGGGGGGTGGGGGTGGGTGACAGCTGGCTGGTACAGGGATTGAACTCTGGACCTTGTTGTTATCAGCACCACTCTCTAACCAACTAAGCCAACCAGCCAGCCCATTGCGCAGTTTATATATGTTTTTTAGGGAAAGGATTTGTCAGCCTCTTTACAGCCAGAAGTTTCCTAGCATGCTTCATTTTTCTATTCTTTTTTTGCTTTCCCTATTCTCTTTCACTAAACAAAAACAAAGCATCACTTATCCTTTAGTCTCCCTGAATTGAGTGTCCCCCTGTTTTGAAGAGACAGTAGAGTAAGAACTAGTAGACAAATATAAATAGCTCAGTCCTTCACAGCTTCCTATGTAATAATAGACTGTCTGTAGACAAATAGTAGAAAAGGAAGTTTTCTTCATAAATTACACGAAGTGTTTAGCATGATATTTGCTACCTGCATAACCCAGACATGAGATTGGCACTTGGCGTTAGCCGCACTCCCTTAGGCCACTAGTCATTCCCAACATTTCAGCTTCTGAGTTCTATGTATAAAGGTAATTTTCCTAACCTGAAGAGATGGGCACCAAAAGCTCAGGTTTCTCCTGATTCTTCCTGGTAAAAGGGAATAGAGAAGCTTCCTCTACACACTTGATCCCTTTTCCTCTTAACGTGTCCAGTGTTGAAGGGGGAATGTTATTCCTGCTGATACCCTCTCCCCACTTTCTTATAGAGGACATTAGTCTCTCTGGAAAATGTTACAAAATGGCCCTCTTCCCCCAATTCCTCCTCCTTTTTCTCCCCTTTTCACCTTCCTAGCATCTTCTCTTTAAGATTAGAGTTAGGACTTGGATGGTGGAGGATGGAATGAGGAAGGTTAGGGAAAGCTGGGAGTTCTGCCAATAGACAGAATGTAGTTAAAATAATGCATTAGGAATTTCTGATAGTCAAAGCAAAGCTTAGTTGGTTTAATTTCCTCTTCTATAACTGGAATCATAAGTCACAAGAATGACTGCCCAGAGTTAAAAAATAAAAAAGGTGCAGGCAGTAGATAAGGGTTTTGATCTGAATCAAATATAGGCCGAAAGTCTAAATGTTTTCATTTTACATTGTCACTTTGCGTGGAAACTAAGTATACAGAAAGATCTTATTGTTTGTAAATATCACTGTGTTCCAGGGGTTAAAAATACTTGAACAAAGGAGAAAAAGAATGGCCAGTTTTGTAGTCCCACCCATTATTTATGTGGATTATATATACTCTGAAGTTCTCCACAGTGAAGCCATAAAAATTTCTAGAGTCTAATCATTTTCTGTCCTGATGACAAGGTGTCTTTGTCCAGTAAACACACAGAGGTCAGGCAAGAACTTTACATTTCTACAAGGAGCCACCAAGGAATGGAAAGAGTTCGCATCCCAGAGCTCTCTGCCCCGGCCTTTGTTCTTCAAAATTGCAGAGTGAAAGCTAGGTGATGGCTTCTCAGTCACAGTGGAGTGAAAGAACTATTTCCTGTTTTCAGGGGATTCCTTGTAATGCCAAAAATAGTAGCTGGGAAACAAAGTTTTCCCAGAATCACAATGTACTTACTGCATTTTGTTTAAACATGATTTTGACAGCAGCTGTTAACATCTATTTCCAAAAATGTCAGGGCTAAAATTTTTTTAATTAATTGCTTAGTGCCACTGCCATAAACTAGTTTGATTGGCGTTTTTATTGTGTGGTAGATGAGAAGACCCCTCAGTCAAGTTCCCCCCCCCCCCCCCCAGCTGACACAAATTAGATTTTCCTACCCAGGTAAAAGAGTGGAGGAATTCCACATGGTAATTAGGTCTTAAATGTGTGTTTTTACTTTCCTCATGGTGAGCATCTTTCAGAGCTACATTCAAAGCCCATAAATTTGGAAAGTAACTCAGTAATGGTGCCCTTCTAGCTGCTTGGTGGAGGCATGGTCTATAAACAGCAATAGCAGTTGCTCGGATGTACCTGTTTTGACTTCATTAACAGTATGGGCTCGTAGAAGTGGTGGAGGAGGGAGGGATCTGAGAAGTTTGAGTGGAGCTATGGAGGCTTGTTTTTCTCCTTAGCTCAAGGTTCTGTTCCTTTTCCTTGCATTCTTTCTCTACTTAACTCCCAGGAATGATGTAGAGAAAACCTGCTGAATATAGTAAAATGGTTTGATTGCCAGTGCTCTTGGTTAGCTTTAAAAAAGTTGTCTCAGGATGCATTTCCTTAAATATGATGTAAAGTACTTCATCTGAATCAGCTCCCAAAATTCTATTCTCAGAAATTGAGGAAGTCAGACTTGGGACAGCCCCTAGAATCATGATGGCTGGGGCTTTTGTTTCCCAGCTGAGGGAGCTGCAGATCAGAGAGGTGACATGCTTGCCTGAGACCATATAATTGGGTTTCCAAGGTCCCATCCCCAGGCTGTATCTTCTGAGCTATCCCACCTCCCCAGCAATGTCCCAGACTCTTCAGTGAGTTTCCAGTAAGAAGGTGTATTAGTCCGTTTTTATTGCTTATAACAAAATACCTGGAACTGGGTGATTTATAAAGAAAAGCAACATTTATTGTTTACAGTTTCTGAGGCTGGGAAGTCCAAAGTCCATCTGGTGGTGGCAAAAGTGACCCAAGGATTTCACATTGCAAGATGGTAGAAGCAGAGAGAGCTAGCTGCTCATTCACTCTCTTTTTAAAGTCCTCAGAACCATGCCCCTGAGCACCATTTTTAATCCATTCCCTAAGGTGTGATCCTACAATCCAATCACCTCTTCAAGGCTCCACCTTTCAATTACCATAATAGGATTTCCCACCCTCTTAACAGTCACAGTGGGGAACAAGTTTCTAATACATAAAACTTGGGGACACAATTCAAGCTTCAGTGAGTTTTGGGGGGACATAATTCAATCCACTACAGAAGGTATTTTATTTTATTTTATTTATTTATTTATTTATTGTCTTTTTCCGTGTCCGGCAACGGATCTCAACCCTCAGTGTTGCCCCCATACCGGACCGGGGACCGGCAACGGGATTGCAACCCTCGGTGTTGCTCCCGCGCCTCGCTCAGCCAGTGAGCGGGAACCGGTCTGTATGTGGGATCCGAACCCTCGGGCGGGAGCGCCGCCGCACTTCCCAAGCGGCGCACTTATCCAGTGCGCCACCGGGCCGGCCCACAGAAGGTATTTTTTATTATGAGTAATACTGAGAAATAGAAGGTAAGTAACATTTTCAAGAGCTCTTTATTATTTTGCTAAAAGCAGAATGGAGGGTTAGGGCGATTGTTGGAATCCTGCCAGTATAGCCAGTTGTATTGCTATGTGACAACACCAGTTGTATGGCTAGGCAATTCATAACTAAAGTCAAAATATTTCATTATTTTAGTTACACTAAGTTTTCCAGTTGTATTGCGAGGGCCAGGGCTCACAGACCCTTCAAACCCATTGTACAGACTGGGTCACAGACCCCTCACAGGCCAGGCTGGGTCACCAGACCCCTCACATGCCTGGCTGGATCACCAGACCCCTCATACACAGGTCCGTGCTAGGTAATTGGGAAATATCCTGGGAGCCATTGGCAAATGACACAAATTTAGTCATCAGTCCTCAGCTTCCTCAGCAGCAGTGGCAGCTTACAGCAGATCCAGCAGCAGCAGCGGTGGCAGTCTCCCTGTAGCCCCCCAGGGGCATCCTGGGGATGGAGGGCACCATGGATCAGAGCCATTCATCCTTTATACTTAAGTCCGATAACCCAGGACACCTGGGTGCACATATACAATTACATTAGACAACCAAGGAACACCTGGGCACACGTGCATATTTACATCAAATGCTTGGCAAGACTCTGAACCCCCTCAGGACCCTGACCATTTATATTTCATTTTCCCTACACAGAATCATTAAATTGTCTGCATCTTAAATAATTTTTATATATTATCTCAAATAGCATGCACAGTCCTTTACCTCCTCATCATGAGAAATCTTTTTTTCTTGTGCTTTGTCCACATTGTATAGGATGTCAACGTAACAATGTGGCCTCTACAGAGTCGAACAATGTGGCTTCTGCGGAGTCAAAGTTTGACAGGTTGATTTCATTTTATGCATGATTGCTCTGGATTTTCACAAATGAGTTTAGCCTGAGATCATTCCAGCAATTTGTGGTGACCTCTTCATTTGTAGAAGCAGTTTATATGTAAAGGTGCCCTATTGCTGCCCCATGTTAAATAATTATAGAAAGGGTAATTAGCCATTAGACACTATAGGGAGAGGGAAAGATAAACTAGTTTCCTTTCTGAACAGGCTCTTCAGATCCCAGAGAAAGGAGGCTGGTTTGGTTATCTACAAACACTATCCAGAACTTTAATGGCTTAAAAGAACGACAACATCTATTTAGCTCATGAATCTATAATTTGGGTGGGACTTAATGGGAATATCTCATCTCTACTCAGTTTCATTTGAGGCGACTCATTACCACTGAAGGGCTGGAATCATCTGACGGCTCCATCCCTCACAAGTCTGCTGGTTGATGGTGGCTGTTGGCTGAGACTTTCACTGGGGCTATGACTGGAACACCTACACATAGCCTCTCTTACATGTGGCCTGGGCTTCCTCACAATGTGGTAGCTGCATTCCGAGGGCAAGTGTCCTGAGAGAGAGACAGGCAGAAGCCACCTCACTTTTTATGACCTAGTCTTAGAAGTCAGGCGTCATCTGTTTTGTCACATTGTCTTTGTCAGAATTTATAGCTGCCCAGTTACAAGAAGGGAAATGGGCTCCACCTCTTGATGGGGTGTAGCAGAGTTCTGTAGAAGGTGTGAGGCAGGAAATATTGCTGTAGCCATTTTTGGAAAACCTAATCTGCCACAGAGTCTGTTATCTCTTATTTAAGTAATTAGAGAAGCTAATAACATCGCAGTGATCCAGCAGAACCCTATATTCATAATGCTTTTTAAAAAAAAAAAACATTGCCTCACAAATGAGAGGGAATCTGGATAGATTAGGCAATATGAGGGTGAGAATAAGTGACAAAATCTGGCAAAGAATTTTATATTATGAGGGTACTTAAAAAAGCTCATGGAAAGATTTGTATTATCTCTTAATTCTGTTTTTTCACAAACTTTGAAGTACCTCATATGTAAACTGGATGTGTTTGCATCTGCTGACTTTGTAGTGGATCACCTAAGATTTAGTTTGCGTCCTAGAACACACAAAGATGATGACCCTGTGCCTTTTAGCACCCCCCAGGATGTCTCCCAGCAGATGTCACCTTTACATAGAGTCTCTTGGACTGTATCTAGACTGTATCCGGTTCTGGCATGGTTTAAACCTGTACTACGTTCAATTACAAAATCCTGAAACACAGGGAATACGTAAAAAGCTTGAAAACTGAGAGAGCCTACGTGGTATCTAAATGTGTTTGTGGCCCTGGGATTTTTTTTTTATAGATGTATTGAGGTATAATTGACATATAATAAACTGCATATACTTAAAGTTTACAATTTGATAATTTTTGGTGTGTATGCCCCTATGAAACTATTACTATATATAATGAACATATCACTACCACCAAAGTTTCCACGTGCCCCATTGTACTCCCTTTGTCCTGCTCTCTTGCCACCAACATCCTTTATCCCCAGGCAATCAATGATCTGCTATAACTGTATATTATTTGTATTTTTTATAATTTTATATAAATGGGATCATAGTGTGTACAGTTGGGGGAGAGGTTTTCTGGCTTCTTTCACTTAGCATAATTATTTTGAGATTCATTTATGTTGTGTAAATTAATAGTTCCTTTTTTTTTTCTCCTTAGTAGTATTCCATTTTATGGATATACCACAATTTGTTTATTCATTCAGCTGTTGATAGACATTGTTCTTTCTCCTTATTGCTTTTTGTAAGTAAAACTCCTGTGAACATTCGTGTGCAGGTGTTTATATGTTGTCTTACTCAGTTTGGGCTGTAGTACCATAGACTAGGTGGCTTATAAACAACAGGAACTTACTTTTCACAGTTCTGGAGGCTGGAGGTCTGAGATCAAGGTGCCAGTATGGTCGAGTTCTTGTGAGGGCTGTCTTCTGGATTGCAGACAGCTGTTTTGTGTCCTCACATGGTAGAAAAAAGAATGAGAGCTATCTAGGGTCCCTTTTATTATAAGAGCACTAATCTCATTCATGGGGGCTCCATCCTTATGAACTAATTACCTCCCAAAGGTTCTACCTCCTAATATCACTTTGGGAGTTAGGATTTCAACATGAATTTTGGGAGAACAGGAACATGCAGTCCATTGCATAAAAACATCTAGACCATTGAATATAAAAGTGGAATGTCTGAATCACGTATAGGGTATAGGTTTAACATTTTAAGAAGCTGCCAAACTGTCTTCCAAAGTGGCCTTACCATTTTAGTTTCCCACTAGTAGTGTGTAAGTTCTAGCTCCTTCACGTTCTCGCCAAGACTGTATGGTCAGCCGCTAGCCGTTCAAAAGGTGTGTATCTCATCATGGTTTTAATTTTGCAATTGCCTAATAATTAATAGTATTGAGCATCTTTCCATGTACTTATTTGCCACCATATATCTCTTTAGTGAAGTGTCTGTTCAGATCTTTTGCCCATTTTCTTACATTGTTTCTTAATGAGTTTTGAGATTTTTTAAAATATTCTAGATTCAAGTCCTTTATGAAATATATACCAGTCTGTGACTTGCTTTTTTACCCTCTTAACATGTCTTTCAAAGTGCGGAAGTTTGCGGGGAGGGGGGGGCAC
>NW_007727165.1:13693-110072 GCF_000696425.1 Galeopterus variegatus | reverse complement strand
GGCACTGGGGGGTGGGGGGGGGTGGCGGCGATGGCAACTCTGGACATGAGCCCTTCCCGTGGATTGCCCCAGCTGTGGCAGGTATCACAGCCGCGTCCCGGGGAGCCCAGCAGACGCTGGCGCACCCCGCCACCGCCCGTGCCCACAGGGGGAGCGGCGGGGGTCCCGTCCCACTTCTTCCCCGCCTGCCCCTGTTCCCCTCAACGGCTGCGCAGGCGGTGGTCGGTGAGAATTTGAAAAAAAAAAAAAATGCGGAAGTTCTTACTTTTAATAACATTCAGTGTATAAATTTACTTTTTCATTTATGGAACATGCATGCTTTTGGTGTTGTGTGTAAGAAATGATTGACTAACCCAAGATCACAAACATTTTCTCCTGTGTTTCCTTTTGAACATTTCATAAATAGTTTTATACATTAAGATCTATGCTTTATTTTAAGTTCATATCTGTATGTGGTGTGAGATATGGATTGAGATGAACTTTTTGGCCTATGGACACTTATTTAAGTTGGGGAGGTTACATGTGGTAGAAAGAATGAAGGATTTAAGAGTGGCGTGAAGATAGCATGATCATACTGATATGTACAAGACGCCTCATTATACCAGAGAGGGACTGAGGGAAAAGGAAGAGGACATATCTTCTCCAAGGGAGGGATGTTTCATCAGGTGCTGTGAAGGCTGCTCCAGAAAGGAGAGAGGAAAAAGAGCAACAGGCTCATTAAGACTTTTTGAAGGATTGCAGATGAATGGATTTTTGGATCCCTGTTGTTAATAATGCACCACACTTTTCATCTTGGTGTTTTTGAGAGAAAATTAATTGTAGAGAAAACAAAGGTTATGATCTTCTTGGGCTTAAGTTGCTAAGTAGGGCAGATTCTGCTCTTGGACTTGATGTTGAGTAACAATGATCCCTCAGGTTTGTCCTTCCTGTGGTGGGGAGACTGTCTTGGTGGATACATCTTGGTAATGCTAACAACTCTCACCTTACAGGCATCTGAACTTGTGAAAGTTTTTATTTTTTGCTTGAAATCAATCATGAAATATATATTTAGCACTTTGCACAGCCAGAGAGGTAATTAAATACAAGGAGGAATAGAGTGCAGTCTAGAGTGTGACCTTTGCCCTCAGTGAAATTCCAAAATTATTTATGAAACATAATATTATTTCCAGGCCTTTTAAAATTATGCCTTTTCCCAGACATAACTTAACCTTTTTTATGACTCAGATTTGTCATTGCAAACACTCATTTACTGTACTGTGTAGAAATCAAGTTTTGTGTGGCCCTTTTGCTTCTGCTGCCAGTGTATACCTCCTTGTGGTGCAAAACCCTCTCTTGCTGCATCCCTATGTGTTTTATAAAGCAAATGGTAAGAAAAACTGGTAATCAACTCATATGTAACATAAAACCAGAATAAGTAAGTAGGGGTCAGGAGTAACATGCTGTGCACAGAGCTGCCCTGGTGGAACACTGGCTCCCCTCTGGAGTCCTGGTGACAACTCCGCCGGTCACTTTCTTCCAGTGGCGGTATCTTATTATATTCGGTCTGAAGTAAGATGTTTTATGGTTTCCCTTAATCATTTATTGTACTAAAGGAAAGGTAAGGAAACCATTGAGTTAGGGGCTCTGGAGAGAAGTACAAGAGGGTGGTGCCACAGGTGTGTTACCTTTTTTAGATGTTTTGCCATTTTTCCTCTGCCAAAATGGCATTTGTAGGTGTAGAAACTAATATGCTGACAGATTTTAAAAGAACACTTCAGTTCCTGCTGTAAGCAATATAATAAGTTCATTGTAAGGTGAACATGCTATATTGAGCATCTCTTTCCTGAGATCATTTCCTTCCCAAGCTATTGCAAGACCACGGGGCATTTCACATCCAGGCTGCCTGTTCTTAGATGGCCTGGATGTCCTGGGTCAGTCTAAATGCATTACCTACAATTTTTGAAATGGGAAGTGCCGTACCAGGGAGGACCAGCCGTCCTTTCAGGCTCCCATTCCATCCTGGCACACATCAAGTGTTCTGGGGGGTGAGGCAGGTGGGTGATTTTTCCCCTGAAGTGTGGGTACCAAGAGAAAAATGAAGCGTCCAAAGCCTGTATAGGGCATCAACATCCAGTGTAGTGGTCTAAATCTTTTTGCTCTGTATTGAATTAATAGTACACTGTAGTCTCAGTGTGGTAGTTTATCCCTTTTTGCATAAATTATATTTTTCAAAAATTACGTATTTGAACAAGTCCAAATACACTCTGTATCTATCCTTTATGCTTCATAAAGTGGCATCATATTTTTGGGAGCCCTCATTTTTGGAAGTGAAGCATATTTTTTTCCTATTTCTTTTTTTTTTAAGCCTGAGTCTATACTGAAGCTTTCTAATTCTCTGGACTTTGCTTCTGGGTTTTCTCTGCTTTTCCTCAGAGTTTTCTTATGCCAGCACGTTATTGAGCAAACCTTTGCTGAGCACCTTAAGAGTGTGCCAGGTTTTCTGTTCAGCACTTGGTTAAGATTAAGCCCACCCTTAAGGAGCCTAAGAAAGAGCAACACAGTCATATAAGTGCAGTTAATTGTAATACATACTGTGGCCACCCTGTGTTAGAGTTTCTGTGGCTGCTCACAAAGCCAGCAAATCTTCATCTCTGGCCAGATGGCAGGATCTCTTGAAGTTTGGGGGTGTTGACTAGAGAAGAGAGACTCAGGAACCTGCGTAGCTGTCTTCTGGTACTCAGAGGCCTCTCCTGGGGTAGGGGGAGCAGTCCTGTGTTTCACACTTGTTTTGTGTTAAGAAGGTGGAAGCCGCACTACCTCAGAGAGAGGAGCAGGGGAGGCAGGAGAGAAGACAGGATACATTGAGCTCCAGGCAGAGAACCCATACCAAATACCTTACAGACTTTGTCTTGTTAAATCCTCATAACTGGTTATTTTTTCCATTTTATATACAAGAAAAGTGAGACTCATACAAATTAAAACTGTATACCCATAATCCCATAGATAGTATGAAGTGACACCAGCATTCAAAGCCTAGGTCCATGGGACTCTGAAAACCCGTGATACTTTTGCCACACCCACTCTCCTCTTCAAATGATGATCTACAGAGAGGTAGCTTTCAAATCACTATAAAGAATTTTCTAATACTTAAAATGGAGGAACAGCCATCTTGAAGAGCTTCTTCCTGTAATCAAGTAAAGAGCTTCTTCCTGTAACCAGAAGGTCTAGCACAGACCGAAGAGCCTTTTCCCAGAGAAGGCATCTGAACAAAGTTTCCATGTGAGTTGTGTGGCTTGTGACGTAGGGCAGCCTCTTGTCCTGTCCAGATTTCACTCCATCCGTTTCTTTCAGAGCCTGAGCACAAAATTGATGACTTTTGTCCTGAGGATAAACTAAAGAAGACCTCAAAGGATGTTTTGGAATGCCTAATTTTCCTTCCCTCAAACACACCTGTTCTCTTAAAGAGATTGGGGAAGCTGCTGGAGGTTAGGACAAGGACACGACTTCTGCATTCTCACCCTCTCTTCCTCCTCAGCCCCAGCCCTTCCTTACCCAGAGCACGTGCAAGGGTGAATGTGGCTTGAGGATTACTGTGGGTGTCCTCTTTAGTCGAATTTGCATTTTAGTGAGTAATAACCCCCGCCAAAGCTAAACTAAATCTGTGGAAATATTAACTAGAAAAGACAAAACTAATTGCTAAGCTGCTAATAAAACTGCTCAAGCATACCCAGTTTGTTTGTCAGCTGTGACCCAGCCAGTGGCTGTCACTGACACCCATCTCTTCCCGGTGGCAGTTTACTGAGTTCTCAGAAAACAGACATCATGGTTCCTGTTTGCTCCTCCATGAAGTCTCGTTTTGGAGGGATTTATGGGAAGCATATGGGGACATTAATCTTTATCTCTTAGGGTGACATGTGCTGACCCTAACCGTTCCCTCAAAGTAGGTTCATTTGACTAAAAAAAAAGTTAGCACATTAAACCCAAAACGTTTTATTATACCTTAGATTTTGTTTCTGTGAAGTTTCAGTATAGTTG
Source organism: Galeopterus variegatus (assembly GCF_000696425.1). NCBI lineage: Eukaryota > Metazoa > Chordata > Mammalia > Dermoptera > Cynocephalidae > Galeopterus > Galeopterus variegatus. The sequence goes on along the minus strand of NW_007727165.1, from coordinate 106,058 downwards.
AAGCTATATCCTAGAAGTGTGCTTGCTACTTTGAGCATATTGAGCATCACTGTGGCAAAATCAGGTCCCTTTCTTGGGCTTTTGAATAGCTACTCACAGAGGATGATATATTATGATCCATTTGAGTTAACAGTGGTGCTTAGTTTTTCATAGTGGTGAAGGAAGCTGACAGATACCCTGCCTCCTACTCTCAGCTACTGTTTTTTTTTTTTTTTTTTTGTCCTTTTTGAGACTGGCCGCACTGCGCTCAGCTAGTGAGCGCACCGGCCATCCCTATATAGGATCCCAACCTGCGGCGGGAGCGCTACTGCGCTCCCAGCACCGCACTCTCCCGAGTGTGCCACGGGGTTGGCCCTACTTGTTTAAGAAATATATATATATTTTTAATTTCTAAAGCAGGGCCATACAGATTCCCATAAAACCAATTCATGAATCTTCTGAGTTTAAGCAGTGTAACTTCTCAGTAAACACTTCAGGATAAGAAATCTTATGAGATCTACCTGATGTATGGAGTTATTGGGTATAAACTACTTCAGAACATATGTCAACTTTTTTGGCAGTTGGCCAGTATAGGGATCTGAACCCTTGAGCTTGTTATTATAACACTGCACTCTAACCAACTGAGCTAACTGGCCGGACTTCCAACTTTTTTTTTATTGTGGTAAAACATATATAACAAAATTGACCGTTTACCCATTTTAAATGTGTACCATTCAGTGACATGAAGTACATTCACAGTGTTGTGCATCCATCGCCACTACCTAATTCTAAAATTTTCCATCACACCAAGTGGAAACTTTCTACCTGTAAGCAGTCAGTCCTCCCCCTCCCCCAGCACCTGCCAACCACTAGTCTTTCCGTCTCTGGATTTGACTATTCTGGATATTTCATATATAAATGTAATCAAGCAATATGTGGCCTTTCATGTCCAGCTTTCCACTTAGCATAATGGTTCAAGATTTATCCACATTGTAGCATGTGTGTCAGTACTTCATTCCTTTTTAGGGCTGAAAAATAGTCCAGTGCATGGCTATACCACATTCTGTTTATTCATTTATCCATTGATGGACATTTGAGTTGTTTCCACCTTGTGGCTATTGTGACTAAACCTGCTGTGAACATTCCTGTACAGGTATTTGTTTGAACATCTATTTTCAGTTCTTTTAGGTATATACCCTGGAGTGGAATTGTTGGGTCATATGGTCACTCTATGTTTAACTTATAGAGGAACTGCCAGATTCTCTTTCTCAGCAGCTGCAGCATTTTACATTACCACCAGCAGCATGCAAGGGCTCTAGTTTCTGTACATCCTAACATTGTTATTCCCCCTTTCTTTTTTTAAAAAAATAATAGCCATCATAATGGATGTGAAGTGCATATCCTTATGGTTTGGATTTGCATTTTCCTAATGACTCATGGTGTTTGAACCATCTTTTCGTGTGCGTATTGGCCACTGTTATATATCTTCTCTGGAGAAATATGTATTTATGATCTTTGCCCATTCTTATGTTTGGACAGTTGGATTATTTGTCTTTCTGAATGTTTTTTTTTTTTTCCTTTTTGTCTTTTTTTCGTGACCGGCAACGGATCGCAACCCTCAGTGTCATGCCCGTACCGGACCGGGACCGGCAACGGGATCACAACCCTCGGTGTCGCGCCCGCACCTCACTCAGCCAGTGAGCGGCTGGTCTGTATGTGGGATCCGAACCCTCGGTGGGAGCGCCGCTGCACTCCCAAGTGGCGCACTGTAGCAGTGCGCCACCGGGCCGGCCCCCTGCGTGTTTGTTTTTAATGGAAATTTTCAAATATACACTAAAGTTGGTGAGACTATAAAATGACCCTCACGTATACCCCCCTCCCCCAGCTACAAGTCATTAGCACAGGGTCCTCCCACTCTCCCCACTCCCACCTGGAGGATTCTAAAGCAAACCCCAGACATTTAATGGCATCAGACACTTAGAGTTCAAATAAGTTTCCTGCATTGCATTTGGATAATGTGTCTCTTTTAAATCTCTTTCAGTCCATAAATTCCCTTGTCTCTCTTTTCCCTTTAGTTTCTTTTTGAAGGAACCGGATTGTGTGTACCATAAAGCATTCCACATTTTAGATTCTGCTGATTACATCCTTGTTGCCCCTGGAATAAACTGTAGATAGAGCTGGAGGGTAGATCTGATTCCAGTTCACATTTTTGGCACAGATAGATCAGCTGTAGAGTTATGTCTGTCCTTACGGTAGGATGGCTGTCTCTTTCTGTGATGTCACTGGCCATTCTTGCCAAATGGTGTCATTCTAATTGTCAGTCACTCCTTTGTTCATATATTAGTAAAATTTCTCCTTACAGAGAAATTCTTCATTGTTTTTCAGTTGCCTTGATGTATAGTTTGGTCAGGAAAGTTTTGTCAGGTCTTGATCCTTCTCAGCACTCAGGATCACAATGGTTGGGCTGGGTGCGCTTTCATAAGCATCATCACGAACTCATGGATTTATCATTTTAGATGTTCCAGTCCCTTGCACTTAGCACCCACCTTCAGGTTTTACATCAGTTTCCTCCTCTTGGCTGTAGATTCAGGTCAACTGGGGACCATTTAAGAAAATGATGCCCAGGCCCACTCCAGAGCAGTTGGATCAACCTCTCTGGGGTAGAACCAAAAGTATGAAAACTTGAAAAAAATTTGTAAATGATTCTGGTGCACAGTGAGGATTGAGGGTCCTTACTGGAACCCCTTCCCACAGCAAAGGGCACAAGGTGCAGGGCTCTGTCTTCAGAGGTGCTGGCTCACCCTGTGCTACCTGCCCTGGCTTCCTGCCTTCTCTCCCTCTTTACCACCTAAGTACCAACACCTGAACTTCATGATGAGCTGAGCCTGGACTGTCCCTGAAAACATGCTGCTTCCACTCCCCTGACCTGGAGCAGAGCTTGGCTCAACTTCAAGAAGGAGACAGAGCACTGTAGTCCCCAGAGCACACCCTTAGATCTGCAGCCAGAGTGGGCCAGCAACCCCAGGCACCAAGCAGGCTCCCACTCATCACTCCCAGGGCCTTCCAGGCATTGTGTTTAACAACCACTACCAGGAGGGATAAAAACCAACTCAATTAAGTTTTTCCTCTCTTTTAGACATTCTGTCTCCCCCACCATACCACACACACAAAATGTATCCCCACCCATCTCATTCAGGTTCCCAAATACCCTCTTAGTCCTGCCCCACAGCATGGGGAATGGATGCTATGGACAGAGGTTTTGTTGATAACTCACTCCATCCTCTGGAAGGGTGGGCTGTGACCCCTCAACAGGTTTCATTGTAAGAGCTGTATGGCAGCTCAGCGGTGTGGCATTCCTTGTGAAGCTGGTTCTAGCAAGGACCGCCTCTACCTGCATGTGGACCAATGGACACCACTCTCGACAGCTCAGACAGGCATAAGGAAATGGATGCTTGCGCCTGTCACAGGGAGGTGAATCATGGCATTTGGCTTTTTTCCCTGTGCATATAAAAGTGGCATTTCTTTAAATAGATCACAACCTTAATAGCTATTTAAAAAGCATGTGGTATTTTATGGCCCTTAAACTTAAGACAAATAAAAGCATTTTAAGATATTTTATGAAATACTTTTAATCTTTCTTGTTGAGAGTTGTGTAATTTCTTGGCTTTCATACCCCACCCCTCAACTTTCAGTGCATACAAAGGAGCACTGAAACAGCACACCTGAAGGCCACGGACAGAGATGGTCTCTCTGAGGCTGCAAGAGCAGTAGAGGGCATCTCAGCTAGTCCCTCAGAGGGCATCTCAGCTAGAAAGGACATCAGTGGCACTGTAAGGCAGGCCATGTCTGTCCTCCGTCACATATCTTAGTCGACATTTCCTAGATGGAAGGACATGTGCCTTTAAGAGTAAGTGGGACTCTTCAGCTGGGTCTGTGCAGAGGCCTTTTTGAACTTGCGTTCTGGCACACATCATAACTCTCTTGTTTTTGTTCATCCTAATCCAAACATAGAATTATCTTGTAGAGTAGAAAAGTCCTCAGTTGGCCTGAATACTAACTGGAAAATCTGAATTCATCAATAGGAAACTTGCATTATAATTACTAGTGTGTTTTCTGTGTCTCTTTTATAAAGACTATTGTTTCCTTCTTAGAGAGATTGGCACCATTGCCTGTGAATAGTGAACAAGAGAAAGTCTGTCCATTAGTGGGTGTTTTCCTCTCAAAATAAGTGAGTTTTGGCTCTAAGAAAAAGTTATTTTAGGGCCGGCCCGGTGGCGCACTGGATAAGTGCGCCGCTTGGGAAGCGCGGCGGCGCTCCCGCCCGAGGGTTCGGATCCCACATACAGACCGGTTCCCGCTCACTGAGCTGGCTGAGCGAGGCGCGGGAGCAACGCCGAGGGTTGCGATCCCGTTGCCGGTCCCCGGTCCGGTACGGGGGCAACACTGAGGGTTGCGATCCGTTGCTGGCTCCCGGTCCGGTACGGGGGCAACACTGAGGGTTGCGATCCGTTGCTGGCTCCCGGTCCGGTACGGGGGCAACACTGAGGGTTGCGATCCGTTGCTGGCTCCCGGTCCGGTACGGGGGCAACACTGAGGGTTGCGATCCGTTGCTGGCTCCCGGTCCGGTACGGGGGCAACACTGAGGGTTGCGATCCGTTGCTGGCTCCCGGTCCGGTACGGGGGCAACACTGAGGGTTGCGATCCGTTGCTGGCTCCCGGTCCGGTACGGGGGCAACACTGAGGGTTGCGATCCGTTGCTGGCTCCCGGTCCGGTACGGGGGCAACACTGAGGGTTGCGATCCGTTGCTGGCTCCCGGTCCGGTACGGGGGCAACACTGAGGGTTGCGATCCGTTGCTGGCTCCCGGTCCGGTACGGGGGCAACACTGAGGGTTGCGATCCGTTGCTGGCTCCCGGTCCGGTACGGGGGCAACACTGAGGGTTGCGATCCGTTGCTGGCTCCCGGTCCGGTACGGGGGCAACACTGAGGGTTGCGATCCGTTGCCGGTCCCCGGTCCGGTACGGGGGCAACACTGAGGGTTGCGATCTGGCAAAAGTTATTTTAAAGGCCTCTGCTGGCCTGCTGCAGAAGCTGTCTATGTAGGAGTCAGGACACAAGTGCAGAGCAGAAGGCCTCAGCCCTGCGGCCCTTTGTTAATCTGCAAAGCAGAAACGGCTTTCCCTTGGAGGGAAATCCCTGGAAGATAAGGACTTTCCTTTATGTACTGAAAATGCCTCTTTTCTAAAAAATGGGCAATCTTTGTGAAACAAACATGTTGCAGAAAATGTATTTGTGAAAGTTGTAATACTACTTAGATCATTTAACCATGTGCTGTGCTGGCTTCTTAAACCCTGCTTCATGACTACTCTTCCCTTAATTTGCCGTTTCTCACAGTGATTACTAGCAAACCAAAGTTACTCACTTCAGAAGGTTTTTTTAAGTCCTCTTGGCCTCTCAGTGGCACTACTGTGTTGGCCTCTGTCTTGTTCTAAACACTCTTCCGTTGCCTTCTGTTTCTCTCCCCCATCTCTGACCTTCCCCTGTATCCTGTTTGAGGCCACCTCCTTTCTCCCTGCGGCCATCCCTAGGGCATTCCACCTGGGACACTGGTATCACCGCCTTTTCTATTTCTCTGCATTGCCCCTCTTTTTTTTTTTTTTTTTTTTTAAAAAAAGATGACCGGTAAGGGGATCTTAACCCTTGACTTGGTGTTGTCAGCACCACGCTCACCCAGTGAGCTAACTGGACATCCCTATATGGGATCCGAACCCATGGCCTTGGTGTTATCAGCACCACACTCTCCCGATTGAGCCACGGGCCAGCCCCCTGCATTGCCCCTCTTGAGCACAGCACCATCAGGCATCCTGTGGGTGTCTCCAAGGTACCTGAAACTTAATGCGTGAAAAGCACACCTCTTCATTGGCTGAACACCCACCCTTCTCTGGTGAGCTCCACCTCCCTGAAGGTCACCTCTGGCGTCCAGTTCTCCCCACAGAAAGGTGGTCCTTGGCACTGCACATACTCCCTCCTCATATCCAGTCTGTCACCACATCCAGTTTGCTTTAGCTCCCCCATATCTCATGAGCCCTCCCTTTCCTCACCAGTCCATGCCTGCCATGGATCTCTGCAGTCGCTGCTCAGCCAGCCTCTTAACCCTCACCACCCCTTCCCCTGCTCGCTTCTGCTTTTTTTTTTTTTTAAAGATGACCAGTAAGGGGATCCTAACCCTTGACTTGGTGTTGTCAGCACCACGCTCTCCCAAGTGAGCCACAGGCCGGCCCCTCCTTCTGCTCTCCTGATCCCAGTTCAACCATGCTTCCCTTTGAAGCCTTTCTTGAGCCTTGGACTTTGTTCGGTCCACCTGTCAGGACCACCTACAAGACGACTGCCCATGAGAGCCAAGACCTGATGCTGGGGCCTGGTGGTGGGTTAAGATCACTGAATGGGGGCCGGCCCTGTGGCGCACGGGAGAGTGCGCCGCTTGGGAGCACGGTGGCGCTCCTGCTGAGGGTTCAGATCCCATGTGGAGACTGGTTCCCGCTCACTGGCTGAGCGCAGTGCGGGCGCAGCACCGAGGGTTGCGATCCCGTTGCCGGTCAGTAAAAAAGACAAAAAGGAAAAAAAAAAAGAGAGATCACTGAATGGGCTAATGAATCCTCCCAAGGAGTGATCTGTTCCCATATCCTCTGACCAGCAGGCTTGGCTGCCCTTCCCCCCAGCAGTGCCCAGATGCACGGCCTTGGCCACACTCATGTGCGGATTCCATACTCAGGCTGCAGACCTAAGGGTGTTGTTGTGTCCCCTTGCCTCCAAGGGGAAGGTCTTCTTTACCGTTAGTGGAAGAACATGGCTCTTGGTCCTTCAATTCTGTTTTTATGCTGATCCCAGTAAAACCTTTGTAGGTCTACAAAAAACAAATCCACACTTGGGGTTAGCCACTTCTGCCCGAGTGACAGACTCTGCCTTGTGGCACATGGATCGCTTTGAGACAAGCAATTGTGGAACAAGTTTCCTACCTATGTGTTTTGAGTGAGTACTTTAGGAGTTGGGATTTTGAGATAGTTTGTCATCTGAGTTCCTCATCCAAACCTCCCAGGGCGGGGGGTGGGCAAGAGAAGGAAGGGTACCACACCCCAAAACTCCTGTGGTATTGCTCCGTGTTTTCATATGAAGGTAGGGGGAGGTTTACACGTTACATGAGTGTGGTGAGGAGCAGTAGCAGGGCTCCAGGGAGGGATGAGTAGTGATTCTGTTGCTTAATGGTATCCTGGATTGAAGTGGTATCATCTGCCACACACTGCCTCCCTCCTCCACAATAAATAAACAGAACCATAAAAATCCCTTACCTGTGTGTAAAACACATCACAGTTTCAAAGGGGGTTAACGACTCATCACCTTGCATGGGCCGGGATTTGTACATCCACTTTACAGAAGCCCAAGATGGGCTCTAAGAAGTGCGTGCCCAGGAAGTATCAGACCTGGCCCAAATCCCTGCCTGCAAGCTTTATACTAGCAGGTTTAGTTGTTTTTATCCAAGGGACAAAGCTTTTTTCCTCAATTACCAAGAAAACCCAGGGTCAACACTTTTTCTGGCTTTCCTAGGCAGGCAAAGTGATAACATGTTGCAAGGACCAGCAGTCCAGGCAGAGTCAACTTCTGGTACCTGTTGCCACCTCAGAAAGCAATGGAAAGTTTAGCCCCCAACCTCATGCCAGTGGGGATCAAGCTCCTCCTATGCCATTCTGTGGGCTCCGGGCAGGGAGCAGACGTGTTAGGGGAAGATGACAAGAGGTGGCTTCTGCTAGCTGCCTGCAAAAACTCGGGGTGAAGGCCCCAGGATCTCCCGCCCATCCCAGCTCTCCCCCAGCAGCTGGGAGCCCATTGTGGTCCAAGTTTGGGAACACTTGGTGGGTTGTGCAGGTAGTGGCCACTGGAGGGTAGGGGTGTGCAGGAGCCATCACTGGGTGCTCATCATGGCTTCACTGGGTGGGAAAGAGAGAAACCGTTTCTCTGGTGATTCAGTATGATTTTTCCACCTTTCTCTGTATTTCATCTGCAAAATACTTACCCTGTCATTGTATTAATGGACTGCCATATAATGAGAGCTCTAGAGAGGAAACCAGGGAGCTTTCCCCATCAGTGTGCTTTTCAGCCTCAGAGAACCCAGCTTTGTTGTTTGTGGACTTTTGTATATTCAGTCAACATTATTTCCTTAGTTAGACTTTTCAGCCCCAAACATTAAAAAGAATGAAGTAGAGCTGGCTGGGTAGCTCAGTTGGTTAGAGAGTGGTGCTGATAACACCAAGGACCAGGGTTTGATCCCTGTACCACCCAGCTGCCAAAAAAACAAAACATTGAAGTAACTGGTGAGATTGGGAGCAAAGGGCTTGCTCTCTCAGGCTGCAGGCTTTCCCCCCACTTGCTTGGAAGCACCCCATTTCAAAGCCTGACTCATTTTCCCCACAGGATCTTTGGATGGGGGTTAACAGGCAGAGGAGCGAGTGGGTACTCAGGTTTCACTTGGGTTTGTTACGTGCTGGCCTTGGAGTCGTCTGCCTCCTGCTTACCATGTAGCGGTGAACTGGAGGTGGGGTAGCCAAGCCTGCCTCCCCTGCAACCCACAGAGGGTTAAGGGAGGTAGGACCCTTGGCCAGCCTTCCTTGGTTTGGGCTTTAGTTGTCTTGATTTGAGATTTTGGTTGTCAGGTACTCAAGTGTTAACTCCCCTAGCCTGGAACTCAGGGGCCGTGGTTCCCTCTTGCTTCAAATCACTGTGGCGTGTGTTGTGAATGAAGCCTCACTCTTCCTGGAGGCTCTGGGTTGGGCTGGGGGTGGGGAGCAGCAGCCTCCGCCTATATGGGATGGTGAGTCAGTCTTGAGAAGCTAAGGCCAGGGTTCCCATAGCCAGCTGGACAGCTAGGGTGCAGCAGCCTCTGCCTGAAGTTGCCACAGCGTGGGGAGGCCAGGCGTGTCCGTGACCTTGCCCGAACTGCGTGCATTTCAGGGAGCAGAAGGGGCGACTGTGGCAGGAAGTGGATGTTTGTTTTCCCACAGACGTGAACGTGACTTCTTGGGGTGAGATGCTGCCATTGGCCTCGCATGGAGCTGGATATGTTATTAAAAAGCTTCCTGCCCTGCTCTCCACGTGATGATGCCCAGCCTTCTTGTTCTTTCATCAGGCACTTAGTCACGAGGACCAGTGGGAGTCACAGGAGGAGTGGGGACAGGCTTTGGACTTAGACCTGCCTTTGTTCTATGGCTGGGCAAGTATCCTGGCCTTTCTGAGCATCATCGCTCAGAGTGTGACTTTATGTAAATAAATTAAATTCAGAATTTTAATGTATCGTTTCATCTTCAAAAAGTCAAATAAGGGTAAGGGCTACCTACCAGCTGGGTTGCAATGTCCTATGATAAAATATTCTGAATGACATGTTCCTTTTCTAGTTGCAAGTACCTTACTTTAGATATGGAGTAAGGGGACCCTTAGAAGAAAGTTGAGGCTGTTCTCTGAGAGGCAGTTTGGAGAGCTCACAGCCTGGTGTTAACCAGCTCCTAATGCAAGCAAATGTCAGCAGATGGCCACGTCTCCACGTCGCACCACACATCTTTGCACAGAGTCCCTAATCAGGGAGGCCAAGCTGAATTATAACTTTTCTTAACATGGAACCGCCCTGCTCCTCTCTGGCACCCCAAGGTTCTCCCAGGTGAGGGGGCTTGTCGGCAGAGCTCAGGAGCCCTGTGCTGCTTCCCACTGCTCCACACAGGGCACTAACGACATGTGTGCACAGGGGTGTCTAGTCACTTAATCACATCAATGGGTTCTACCTGCGTCATCAAGGACATCTTTCAGTGAAAGCTGTATTTTTAACGCTGCAGTGGTCATCAGAATGATTTGGTGGTGAGGCCTTGACCCGTGCTCAGGTGGCCGCATTCCTCCCGTTTGCTTCAGTGCAGATGTCAGCGCGGTGGAGAGTGCAGCATCTTCATGTGTGGACACCCTGAGCGCCACGCTGACTTAGAGAGGCTTTGAAGTGCTTTAACAAACAATGGAGAGGGAGTTACCTTTTCATAAATGGTGCTTCAAGAGTCTATTGGTTGTCACTCTCGTCCTCTAGTCTATACTGCCACCCCAGCCAGTCATGGTAGAGGCCACCCTGGGCAGCCTAGAGGCCTCAGTATGTGGAGCAGCTTATGTATCGTGTCACAGACACCATGTGTCATACAGGTGGGGCAGCAATCCCCACAGGTGGGTTGGGTGGATGGGGGAGTCACAGACAGCAGGTGGATCTTGGGGCATGGCCCCCCAACATGCTGTGCTTTGTCTAGATGCTCACCCTGCCCAGGGGTTGGCTTTGTGTTTTGGAGGCTACATGGCATCTGAAGCCTCCTCCATCCTCCTCAGCATCTCCTGAGAGGATTGCAGCTTGTGTTGCTTACCTGTTTTTCTTTTTTTCCTTCAGAATATTGACATCACAAACTTCAGCAGCAGCTGGAACGATGGGCTGGCCTTCTGCGCCCTGCTGCATACGTATCTTCCAGCCCACATTCCATATCAAGAACTGAATAGCCAGGATAAGGTGAGTTGAGAAGTGGTGTGGGCGAGAACTTGGGACCACACTGCTGCTGTGGTTTGTGAAAGCCTTGCTGCAGCCAGTCTTATTCTGGGATCAGGTCATTGATGCTGACCCACCTTGTGTCAGGGACTGGCTTGTGTGGACATTTGGATGCTTCACACTTCGCCATGTGTCATTTCCAGAGAGAGCAATCCTGGGTGACGATGATACTAAGGAAGCCGTCCTTCCTGGGCGATGATGATATTTAGGATCAAGGGCTTCACCACAAAGTGGCCAGAGCCAGCCAGACCAGGCTGGCCTGCTGCCACCTCAGGGCCAGGACTGTCACTCTGGGTCTCAGAACTGGCGAGAAACACCAGCCCTGTGCAGTCCCAGGCCATGGTTTGAGATGTCCCATCCAGTGAGCTCCTCAGGGTAGGGGGAGAGGATTTAGGCCCAGAGCTTCTGCCCAGTCCCCTGCCTCCTCCCACATCAGCCCCCACCCCTGCACACCACCCTGGAAGATCCCCACAGGGGAGAAAACTCTTTTGATAGGTGTTTCTTACTAGCTTTTTGAGTATGTACCCAGGTGGCTCTGGGTTGGTATGTCAAAGAGAACCTTTCTGTACTGAGGAAGGAGCAGGCGTTTGTGGGTTGTTCCACCGCTGATTAGGGGAGGGCAGTGGGCAGGGCCCTGGGAGGGGCACTTGGTATAGACCAGGCAGCTTCAGGCTCCCATGTGGGTTTGCTTTGGCACCAGGTGGAGGCGAGTGTTGGTCCTTCAGGCACATGTTTCCTGGTGGCCTGTGGAGGTTGTGGAGCCTTTCTCCTCACCTTGTACATACACTGCAGTGACACGGTTTCTTTTACAGAGAAGGAACTTCACTCTGGCCTTCCAGGCAGCTGAAAGTGTTGGCATCAAGTCCACACTGGTGAGTCCCCATCCCTACTGAGAAGTCACTGGCAGGGTCCTCCTCCTGATTAGGAAGAGCTTCGTTCTTTGTTTGTTTGTTTGTTTTAATTTTATTTTATTTTGTCAATATACAATGTGGTTGGTTATTGTGGCCAATTACCAAAACCTCCCTCCCTCCTCCCTCTCTCCCCTCCCTCCCAACAATGGAGCTTTGTTCTTTTTAAGCTGATTACCGTATGGTCACTGGCAGGGTGGCCTGTGGCTGAGGGTGGGTACAGACATGGGATTTCACCCCTGCCGTGGTGGCACTTTTATGCCTCACGGGAAGTGCCCCAAGTGGTGGGGTGGCTCATGACCGCAGGCCCTGGCAGACCTTGTGCAGGACTGTTCCTTACGGTCACCTCTTCCTTAACAGAATCCTTCTGTTCAGAAGAAAAACATCACACAGTTATGTCACTGTCAAGGGCACATTCCAGCAGGAATATCTGCCTGCTTTTGTCATTCTAGAGCGAAAGCAGGACAAACCCTGAGCATGGCATGTGGCGGCAGAGTCTGAACCAGCTTCTGCACCACTTCACGAGGGCCATGGGAAATGACTGCTCACGGCATGAGAGATGGGGCATAGGAAACCTGTGGGCTGTTAGGTTCTTCTTAGGCCTCTGTCCAGCCCCTGCTGGTGGGCTTCTATCAGGGGCTCTTCCCATCAGCAAGCTGGATTTTCATAATGGAAACTGAGCACACACAGATCAGAGTGCATAGCCCAGGGGATTTCCACAAAGGAGAGAACCCCATAAAGAGAATCAAGCCACAGGACATTCCTAGGACCCCAGAATCCCCCACAGCCCTTCAGGGCCACTTCCCCATCCTGGGTACCCATCACCCTAACTTGTAACAACTGGTTGAGCTTTGCAGAAGTACTTACACTCATATTTATAGTAAAAGAGTGTTCATGCCACAAACATATCTTCTAAATTCATAGAAATATGCTTTTTTAGGGTGACTTCTTGGTCAACTATATAGCAAGAAATGTTATAGTTATTGAAATATTTTCCCATTACTGGATATTTCACATCACATGTGTAAAGTTCTACTATATAAAAAGTGCCAGTCTCCCCACTCTGAAAAGCCTTATAATCAAGATTCTTGCATTGAACAAACAGGTTTTCTGTTTTCCATACCACGTCACCAATGGGTGGCCGTCTCCATCCTGCGTGCTCAGCAGCACATTCTGTGTTCTTCACCCATGGGAAGGATCCTCTCAGACCAGCTCCCTCGGGAAGCTACCGATGCTGTTCAGCAGCAGCATGTCCCTTTTGGAGGCCTCCAGTCACATGTTAAAAGCTCTGAGACACCAGGGTTGGGGGGTGGGCCCACTTTCCCACGTTCATTTTCCTACAATATCAACCCACAGGTAACAGGTCCCTGCTATACTGCAGAATACAGTTAAAGAACAGCGTCTTTGATGGTTTCAGACTATTGCTCCTGTTGAAGGTCATCAGCATGTTGGTTCTGGGAGCCCAACACAGGAAAGCTCTCCTAGACCCTACAGCAGGAGGAGCTTAAGAATAGAGGCGGGTGGGGGGAGGAGATTCCCCCTGGACTAGACGAAGCTCTTCAGCCTTGGGGAGCCATTGTGGGGAGCAGGAAAGCTGCCCCGCGTGTGCCCTGGGGTGGGGCTCAAGCAGGGGCTGCAGTGCCTCCGAGGGGCACTTGGTGGAGATGGAGGGAGACGCCTTTGAAACTTGATCAGCTTAGACCAAAAATCCTTGAAGATCCTCTCCAACCCCAAGAGCCCATATTGCTGTGGTGAGAGGGAATTGGGACAGGCTGTTGGTGACAGTGATTCTAACTGAGCCTCTTCCTTCTGTTAGGACATTAATGAAATGGTGCGGACTGAACGGCCGGATTGGCAAAATGTGATGCTGTATGTGACAGCCATCTACAAGTACTTTGAAACCTGAGCACACCAGGAGGAGCTGCCCTGACAGCTGGGGGACCTTCCGCAGTTTCCAAATGACACCAATGCCATTAGCTACGCACCCCCATAAAGCTTTCAGCAACTCTCTGGGCTGCCCTGCAGTGTATGAGCCTCCAGCCCGGAATCTCCATGTCAGGAGATTCTGCTCAGACCAGGGCTTCTCCCACGTGACCCATCCATTTGGAGATCTGTGGGCAATTGGCTGCTGGAATTTTCCTTCTCAAGAGAATATTGAACTTCATTACTGCTCCTGAGTGTAAAACAAAGGCTTATGCATAGCTAAACATGGGGAAAGGAATAAATTATGTGGGAAAAACGGGGGTTGGTGAAAACTTTAGCCACAGCACTTCTCAACCGCTGGCCAGTGGAGGCTCCGTCATTGGGGAGAACCATGGAGGCAAATCAGTACCTGGCAGAGGTTCCTGCAGCCCAGCACTGGAATGCAGCAGCTTTGGCCTTTATGTGGGCCTTGTTTGAGTGCCTCCCCACAGAAGTCAGGCAGCCACCCCTTCCCCATGACAGGGCTCTCCTGGTCAGCACAATCTAGGGGTTCTCAACTTGAGCTAAGAGAGTATCAAGACAGTTACAGCATGGGCATCCCGGCCCTCAGGTTCTGCCACTGAGTTCACACTGCCAGGCCTCATCAGCAGGAAGCTGTGTAGTCCCCTCGCCAGGTGCCCTGCCACCTGTCATCCAGCCCGGAACCAGTTTGTGGCCCAGCTCTGCTTTAGGTTTCTGGACAAAAGACTTGGTCATAAGGATTTCTCCTGGTTAAAACTTTTGTTTTGTTTTGAGCAATATTGGGGGAAAATGCTCCTGTCTATTAGTACCAAAGTTAATTGTTTTAATAAGCATAGAAATAAAACACAAAGTCTGGACATTAGCATGACAAGAGCAAGGAATGAAGTAGCAAGTAGCAGAGAAAAATGTAAATAGCTTTAGAGAGCCCAGACAGGGTCATTTAAAGTCACTTCTGAGTCACCGAGACATAATCCTTCTAGGCAAGAATTTAAGAAAGTGCCTTAACTTTCCTTGTAAGGGTAGCCTGTCCCCCTCCATGGCCAGGGTGGGATGGATTGGGGTTCAGTGGTAGAGATGGCCCCGCTGCCCTGTCCTGCCTTTCCCTAGGTACCAGGTCTGCACTGTTTGAACCACAGCCTTATTTAAAGGTGGTCTGTTGAGACGACTCAGGCTGGGACTCAACAGCCCTTTTTGGAAACGGAGTCCATGTCTCATGTGTGTGTAACACAGTTGCTGTTGGTTTGAACAGTGTCAAGACCTGCAACTTCCAGAATACAACTGTGTTTGGCACCTGCAAAGCACCTCGAGGAAGACCAGCCACAAGTGGAAGCGGGTTCGCTGCATCATGGATCTGACGCAAAGAGGGGCTCCCAGGAGGCCTACCCAGCCCGACCATGCGCTGAGGGTTCTGTGTTCTAGCATGATTCTTCTAGATTGAGAGTTCAGCATGTCTGTAGCCTAGAAAAGAATGTGGTTATTAGTAAATGGGCTGTGTGTGCATGCAGCCTGCTAGTGTACCACCAGGTGGCCAGGAGCTGCCCATCAGCCCTGCCCGCATGTCCTACCCTGGCAACTCAGGCTGTCACTCCTGGCTGGCAGCTCTTTGAGAGAGGCCAGGCAAGCAGAGTCAAGCAGTGGAACGTACCGGAAGACCCCTGAAGATGCTGACTTCCTAGATGCCTGGCCCAGTCCTCCCTGACTGAGTTCTGTTCTTGTTCCTGAGTTGCTGGGCCTGAGTTAGTTGCTCTGTTGATGGTTAATTATGCTGTCAGTGTGAGTGACTATCCTGTAAGAATCATTGTCTTTAAATGTCTCTCCACTCGGTTTTTCTGAGTTCCCTCCTTCTGCTCTCATTTGCCTTCAAGGAGGCTTTCCACCTGTCTGGATCCAGGGCCATCTGATCCACGGTCATGTTTTTATTTATTATGTCATTGGGTGGGTCTGTTTTGTCCTATGAATGAGAGGACTTTACTGGATCTGCAGTTCACAACGTTGTCCCTTGCTGGCCACATGGGCCCAGCCCTGGCAGCTCTTGCTATGAGGTAGGGGTAGCTGGAATCTTCTGGCGGAAGGTGTTGGAGGAAGGTGGCCACTGCTGATGGGCTGTATGCACTTGGATGGCATTTCCTTTCTGGGAATTCGTGGTCCCAGCATCATGCCCAGGTGTCAGCGGCAAGGCAGAGGGGTGGGCAGAGGCTCACCTCAAGACCCCCACCCAGGTCTGCTGCTTATATTTGCGTGTGGGTCACAGGTGAGGGGATTCCAGAAGCATTACTTTTACCTTTTCTAATAGGATCCTTATAGCACCAATGGCTTTATGGAAATGATTATGGATGGTCATATGTGTTTAGAAGAGATATCTGGAGGTGCTCTTGCTCCAGCAGCATCTGATGTGAAGCATCCCGGAAGTCATCTTGCCTCTGTTCCCTACAAGCACAAACTTTACTGCAAAAGGGCCAGTTTTGTTTCTCTCGATCAAGGCTTCTGCTGACTGACAATACTTTATGTTGTTCTAGTAAACATTCTTGAATGTATTAAAATTGCTGAAACACAACAGGCTTGGCTTTTCTAGCTTGCCCCTCCCTCCCTGCTGTCCCTCTGACATTTCAGGCCAGGACCCTGCAGCCTCCTGGGACTGGCTGTGGCAAAGACGGAGGCACCTCTGAACCCAGCCTTCAGCCCCTCAGGACGAGCCCTCCCTGTGGTGCACTTGGTCACACCTGGGCTGCAGCCCCTCCTTGCATCTGGTCCATGGACCTGACACGGGGATGGCCCAGCTGAGTTCTGTGACCTCTAAGCTTCTGGGACAGGTGCTGAGACCCCAGAAACGGCGTCATAGAATGGAAGCCCTTGCATAGCCTAGACACGTGCCACCCGGGGGTGAAGTATCTGGAGGTTTCTTTTTATTTTTTAAGAAACATTTTGGAGATAATTCTTAAGATGTATAAAATTACAGGGAAACAAACGTTTGATAATCATGCCACCCTAGGGTAACCATTTAAGCCTTTTTTTTCTGTGCGTCTTATGTACAGTAATTATGAATCCACTGAGCACAGCCCAGATTACGTTCTTGTCACCTTGCATATGTCACATGCCAAGGGATCCATGGGGCCTCTGCCTTCTGCACACTGGGTGACCCTGGTGAGCACCCTTCCTGGGCCTGAGACTCCCCAGCAGGGTCGGGTTCAGCAACTGACTGGACCTGAGGAAGCTTGACTTGAGGTGTATCCTGTAAGGGAGCCCCACCCTCCAATGGTGCTGACAGCGGCAGGTCCCCTGGGGTGTGCAGCTCGGCCTCTGCTTGAGCCTGGAGTGCAGGCCCTGAGTGCTTCAGCGCCAGAGTCAGGCGTGTGAGGGACTGAGCTAGGATCAGGCTTGCATCCAGCTCCTCCCAACTCATCAAACACTGCTCTTGTATCCTCTGCTGTATGGAGATGGTTCTGCTGTAGTGTGCAGTGACAGTCCGCTGATGGTCACATCAGGCCCTGTGTGCAGAGGCCTCCATGCCACAGGAGAAGGGATGACCCGGGCCTGTCCCAGGGGCAGCACGGGCCCTCTTGGCTGCCTCCTCCCAGGTGGGAAGGACGCCCTCCGCAAACCTCCCTCCTTCTGCCCGTGCAGCTGACTGGGGAGCAGACCATGAGGCAGACGACTGAGGGGGGTCCTTTGTAGCCCAACTCTTTAACTGGTTCATAGTCTGCAGGGCCAGCCCAAGGGCTTTGCTTTCCTTAACTTAGAGCTGGCTCTGCCTGCCCCAGGCCAGCACCTCTGGGGAAGGAAACGTTTCCACTTTGACTCAGGGAATATTCTGAATCTCTGAGGAGTAGCTTTGATGGGCGAGAGAAGGGAAACAGGTTTCTGGGAGAGTGAGAGATCCAGAAAGGCCCTTGAACCCCTCTGTCCACAGTTTCCAGGGGCTGGGTTCCTGGGCCCCGGTGGCCGTGCCCTGCCCCGCCACCATCTGGGGGCCCTAGTGGCAGTCTGGCCCCATCCTCACAGGGCCGGCACTTACTGCAGCCTTGGGTTGGCCTGGGTTCTATTTTAGGTTGTCCCTTAAGTGAGAAACGGGGACACACCTGCTCTCGACATGCTTGCAGCCACAGTGCTGTGTGTTAGGTGGATTAGGGATGGATTCCTCAGTTGCCAGGATTCAGGACCCTGGATTCTGGCTGGAGCTCTGATCTTAAAAGGTTAGTACTTTGCTGGGCTGCAACTGATGCATCTTTGCCAGGGGCTGAGTTGGAGGGTGTGGGGTCGCCCCTAGGGCTGCTGTGGCTGCAGGTGATCCCTCTAGCATGATTCTACCTTTGTGGGACCTCCTTTAGTCTGAGGATAAATTAGATCCCTGTGAAGTCCCCCCAGTACCCCTTTCGGAGGAGAAGTTGGGTGAGCCCCTCTGGGTGGCCTTGCTGATTTCCAGGGACCCTTCCCAGCACCCACCGGGTGCTTGGGCCTGGCATATCTTCCTCCCTGATGGGGCTCAGCTGCCCCCAAGCAAACAATGAAGGCCAGAGGCTGCCCAGGTGCATCCTGGGCAGGAACAAAGGGCCGGCGGGGCAGGGGTGGGGGTGGGTAGTCTGAGAACGGAATTCTGGAGCAGGAGGGGCCCAGCTGGCCCCACTGTCTGGCCTGAGGAGTCCAAGCCTGGACGGAAGGAAGGGTGGGCGTCCACAGCCTTCAAAGCCTGCCTGGGACTGTGCAGGGAAACCAAGGCCCAGAGATAGAAGCTGGGGCCTGCCCACTGAGTACCACTGAGGGGCAGTGGCCATGCTCAGAGCAGACCTATGCCCCTCATTCTCATGGTTCCCTTGGGCCTGAAGGGCAGCCCAGGACCAGGCAGGCACAGGGGCCTCCCTTAGCTCCACAGCCCCCAGGAGGACCCAGAGGAGAAGACAGATCCACCCATGGGGCAGGCAGTTTGTGAATAGCCTCGTACATGCCACTCCCATTGTCACTGAACTGCAAGGACCTGGCATGTGCCCAGTCTCTGGGCTGCGGCTTCACTGGAGACCTGGGCCAAGGCACCTGATGTGACAAGACCGCTGGGGCAGCACTCCCCCTGCCTCTAACAGGCTGGGAGGGACCACTGTAGGGGAAGGTCAGGGATCTGGTCTGGGCTGGCCTCTCACAGTCTCCTTGGTGCTGGCTCCTCCAGCAGTTCTGGGGTCTTATGGAGCTGGCTCTGGGGCTGAAGCCAAACCAGACCCTGTCTGACCACCCCTGGCCTCAGGACACAGCTCCCCCAACCCTGGGCGCCAATGCTGAGGGATGGGGCACTGATTGCTGGATCCCAGGGGCAAACTGAGGGTTTTGGCCACTGTGGTCCTGAGGACCAGCTTTGGAATGAAGCCTTCACTCCCTGGGATAGGGCACCTAGCAGGCCTATGGTCAGGCCACATGTGGGGAAGTCCAGGCAGGAAGGGTACCGGGACCCAGAATGGAAATGGCAGAGAAGAGAATCACTGGGGTTCACACTGGGGCCTACAGGACAAGAGAGACCCCCAGCATTGGCCAAGTCTCAGTGTCTGCCTCATGAACCCATATAGCCCATTCAGGATGACTCTCAAGACAGGGTGTTGTGTGCATGTTTGAGTGAGGACTTGAATGAATATGGGTCCAGTAGATGTGGACAGGAGGGGTTTGTCCCTATTATAGGAGGAGTTTTACTTTGTGGGGAGGCCCAGAAATAAGGTTGGGGTGCCAAAGCTGTTGCCCCCCAGCCAGGCATTTCCTCCAGCCTTTACCTCATAGTCTGACTCTAGCTCAGCTCCAGGAGGTAACAGGGCAGAAACAACAGGCCTGCAAGAAAACCACAGCACCAGGACAGACACAGCAGCTGGTCCCAGGGCAGTGTCCCACCTGGTGGGAGGAGCTCCCTCCACTAAGGAAACCAAGGGTTGTGGAGGCTGAGGGTGGGCAACCTCCTTGAGAGGCTCAGCAAAGGCCAGGATGGGGTGTGTGTGCATGTGTGTGGGTGTATGTGTGTGTGAGAGGGAGACAGGACCAAGTCTGAGGCTAGAAATGCATCTGGGGACAAGGGGGCAGGAACCAAAAGTGCCCCCAGAGTCTTATGTGGACCTCACCCCACAGGGTCTCAGGTTTAACTCTAGTTGTGTATTGGTCCCAACTCTTCACAGCCCTCCTCCGCCACTGGAGATCTTGAGGGTCCCACTGGATGTGATGGAAAACCAGGACCAGGGGAACCGCGCTGGTGAATGGGAACAGGAACCCAGGCTTTGACTCCAGGAATGAACCAGGAAGATTGCCAGGTGATTGAAGCTGAGTCCCAGCAAGTGAGGTCACCACCGCAGGCTCTTGGGCCCCTCCTCACGTGCTGGCCAGGTGCCTGCGCACCCACTTCCCACCCACTCTCTCCTCCCTGCCATGGGCGGGGGCTTCTGTGGGAGAGATTGTGTCCCTGTCCTGGCCTCAGCCCTGGGATCCAACTTGGCCCTGGGCAAGGCCCTCCACACTGGGCCTCTAGCCGCCAGTCCCAACAGGTTCCAGAATGCAAGCGTTCCTGAAAACCCTGGTCCATCAACGCCCTGGCCATCTGACGCAGTTTATCCTGCTGTGAACAGAATTGGAGTCCATCCACATTCATTCAGATGCAAGAGTCCAAGGGTCGAAGACAAATTCCTTTGCATGGTTAAGCTGGGGATAGACGTGAAGTTGGTCCCAGTTAGAAGCTTCCAGAACAAGAACACAGGGCTGGGGAGAAAGGTTGAAGAGGGAATTCCCAGCCCAAGGGTTGGAGATTCACAGTCTGTTGTGTAGACTCCCAGCCTCTGTTTCCAGAGAAGGGAGGGCGGGGGCCTGGAGGTAAGGGCCTGTTGTTCAGAGAACTGGGGGAGGGGGCCAGGGCCTCACAGGCCACCAGGGGCTGTATAAACAAGAGGGGCCCTGGCCCACAGGCAGGTGGGGAAAGGCAGGGGGGCATAGGAAGTTGGGGCCGGCTTGCTGGAGGCATCCTTTGAGCTGAGATGCCAGCCGCCACCACCACAGGCCCCTGGCAAGGCTCAGGAAGGAAGAGGGTGAGGGCTGGGGGTGGAGGGACGTGGGGACCAGAAGGCGCCTTGAAAGCTGTGGTGCTGAGGCTGGATTTGATCCTTCAGGAACTGGGGAGCCATGGAAAATTTTGAGGAGGTTCTTGCGGGTTAGCTCAGTCGGTGAGAGCGTGGTGCTGATAAACACCAAGGTCTAAGGTTCGAGCCCTGTTACCGGCCAGCCCCCGAAAAAAAAAATTTTTTTTAAGGAGGAGCACCGGGTACTTTCTGGGGGCAGTTGGACATTGGGGAGGGGATGACACAGGGGCACGGACTCAGCCCAGCTCTGATGATAAAGGACAGCCTATCCACAGGAGGCCCAGAGCGACCGGAGCGGCCCTGGGCTCCTCGGAGGAGAGGAGTATGAGGGTGGGACCCGGAAGGCTCCGGGGGCGGGGAGAGGGACTCCCAGGAAGAGGAGGGGGTGCGGCTCTGGAGGAGGGAGGCCAAGCCTGGGAGGGCCAAGGCGGGAGGCTGAGGGCGGGGGATGCGAGCCCTTTGCGGCCTCGCCCTGCCAGGGGCATCGCCTCGGGTCCCCCGCCTCGGATCCCCCGCCGACCTCCGGAGCCTCGGTTTCCCCGCGTGGCGTGGCGGGGCGGGGCGGGGACAGCGCGGGTCTCAAAGCCGCCTGCAGGGGGCGCCCGTGAGGGCGCGGCCGGAGCCGGAGCAGGAGCGGCCACTGAGACAGCTGGAGCCGACGCGCAAGGAACAGGTCAGCGGGGTACCGGGTCGCGGGTGCCGGGGGTCCTAGGCTGGCGGCCAGGCGGCGTGGGGCTGTTGGAGGCTGCTGGGCCGGGAGGACCGAGCGGCTCGGGTCCGCCTCCCCTCAGGCTACCCCGCCACTCCGTCCCTCTCTTCCCGCCACCCCGAACGGGAGTTCACCGACCTAGGTCCGAGCGCTGCTTGGCGGCGGGCACTGGAATGGCCTGCGCAGGGGCGGTTCAGGCGCGGTCACGTCCTAAGCCCGGTCGGGGGGCGGTGTGCAGACCCTCTGAGCTGCCCCACACCGGACCCGAAGGTGCGCAGGGGTAGGCGGGCAGGGGAAGGGCGAGAGTGCGGCGGCCAGAACGGCGGGGATGCGGAGCAGGCGTCTGGACCCGAAGGTAATGGACGGGGAACGTCTGTCGGTCCGTCCGGGCGCCATGGGCCGACCCCAGCGCGCTCCTATGAACCTTTTGGGCGCGACACAGCCAGGGCTGGGCTGGGGGCGCCGAAGCGCGGGCAGACGGAGGGCGGCTCGGACCGCCAGGGACCAGAGAGGACTTCCACAGGTGGAGAAGCCCGGGGCGGGGAGCGGGGAACAGCAAGAGGCAAAGCTCGGCATCCCCAGCGCCTGGGGCGGGGCGAGAAACGGGAGCCTGGAACGCGGGGCCCAGCGCGGGCGCGTCCTGTGAACAGGGGTGGCGGGGACCGGGCTTAGGGGACCCAAAAGAGGCCCGAGGACGGGCGGCGGTGGGTGCGCGCCTCGGACTGATCCTGCCCTTCTGCCGGGCTGCCCCGAGCGGAGGTAGGAGTGGCGGGAATGGTGGCGGCTTTCGAGGGAATTGACGCTGGACGGCCCAGAGGCTCGAGGACGGGGCCGCGAGCCAGAGGAGCAGAGATCCCTGCGTTGGGGCATTTAGACTTCAGTTTTAACGACTGTACAATGGGAGGAACAGGAAGACCGAGGGTTCCACGGCTGGAGAAGCGGGGGGGGGGGGGGGGGGGGGGGGGGGGGGGGGGGGGGGGGGGGGGGGGGGGGGGGGGGGGGGGGGGGGGGGGGGGGGGGGGGGGGGGGGGAGCAGGCGTTTTCCTGGCCCTGGGGGGAGGAAGAGGCCGCCGCCCCCATTTGCCAGCTCTCCTTCCCCATTTGCAGGCAGCACCCCCCTCCCGGAGTCTGCCCTGGACGGGGCCTGTGCTCTCCTGGGGCATGGAGCTCAGGCCTGCCCTGGTACTGGCTGCCCTTTGCTCTGCCTCAGCTGCCAGCTCCCCTTGGACTCCCAGACTGTGCCTCTTCCAGAAGACTCACCATGCCACCTCTGTGCCCATGCAGGGCTGCCCCTGGGGGTATCCTGGCCCTGAGGACCATGGCGGACAGCTCTTTGGAGCACAGGGGGCCAAGGAGGATGATGTGGAGTCAGGGGCTACCTCTTAGCCCTGCTGTGGCTGGTCCTAGAGGCCTTGGGTGGGGCTGGGAAGGTGCCCTGTGGGTCAGTCCCCAATCCTGGCAGATCCATGGCAGGGGCTCTTCACAAGCTTGTCTGCTGGCCATGGTGTCTGCCCTTGCCTTTGGGGTCTCTCAGGCTCTCCGAGGTCCTGGTGTCCCTCATGCAGATCCCAGCAAATGCCCCTCCATCTGCATCCCCTCAGTGCTCATGAGGTTCTGGACTGAGCTGGCTTCCCTGTTCATAGCCTCAAGAAGGCTGAGGGCGCCCAGATGTGTCTGGCAGGAAACAACCTGCACTGGCTGGTCTTTGGGGGCTTGCATGTTGCTTTTCCCATGTTAGCCTGTGAAGTGCAGGTCCCCAAACACACCCTGGGTCCTGCTCTCCAGGAGTCCAGGGCCTAAGAGGGCAATGGCATCCCTCAGGGGCAACCCAGTGGACCAGAGATTTAAATGCCCAACCTGGGTTCTGGTCTTGCCTCCTTGACTCACTTGCTGGGCAAATCACTGCTCCCAGAAATCTGTTTTCTCAACTGTAGAACAGGGTGATGATCCTAGCAATGCCTAATGTACAGGGCTGTGGTGGAGAGGAAATGAGAGATGAGCATTGGCTGGAGGGAGGGGAAGGGGGCAGATTGGGGTCTGTGCTGGAGCTGAAGAACCCTGGAGGGAGGGTGTTAGCCTCATGGATCAGGGGAACAATACCAGGGATCACTGTTGGCAGAGGGATGTAGTGGAATGGAGTTGGGTGCAAGCATGTGGCTTTAGGGCACCCCATCCTGCAAATTTCAGGGCCTGTGCATGGCCTTGGGCAGCACTTGCTGTGTGAGACCGCAGCCCCTGTTGGCTCTCAACAGTGACCTGAAATGTGCCATAGCTCTTGCAAGCAAATCACTGCTCTCAGAAATGTTTTCTAACCTTGTTCCTGAGCCACCTAACCCCAGATGAGCTAGAATTGGCATCCCAGCCATCTTTGTGAAGTCTGTTTTGTCTGGTGCAATTCAAACTGGGCTCTGAGGGCTGTGCACTCATGAGAGCAGAGGGAAAGATGGCCAGATAGATGGACAGACAAAAGAGGGAAGGGCAGGCAAGAAGGGGTTTTGATGTGTGTGATAGAGATGCCGAGGAGGTGCTGAGTGGGCAAAAGGGAAGAGTCCCAGTCCCCAGGGGAAAGATCTGGACTCCAGGAAGCACTGGGGGCTGCAGGAGGGAGGAGGTTGGCCCTGGAGACCCTGGGGTTGGAGGAGGTGAGTGGTCTGGAGGTTGGCTGGAGTGAGGGCAGCAGTGCCAAAGGGTGGGCCTCCAGGTCTATGCTGGCCCCAGAGGGGGGAAGGGAACAGAGCTAGGTTGTGGAGAGGAGCCCCCCAAGAGACTCCTGGGCAGAGCATGGGGCTCTGGGTGGTAGGAAGGGGCAGTTTAGTGGCAGAGAGGAGGCCCCTAGCCCTGCAGCCTGGAAGCCATGGGATCCTGCCAGGGACTGGAGAGGGTATGGATGGAGGCCCCTCAGCCCAGGCCCAGCATAGGGAAACAGCAGGGAGCCCAGTGAAGGCAGGACTTGCCCCAGCTTTCCAGGACCTCTGGCCTCCTCTGATGTGCCTTCTGAGTCTTGCACAAGCTGTTTTCTGTGGTAGGATCTCTCCCCACCTCTTTCCCTTCACCTCCTTGCTCTCTATGTCTGGCCCAAATGGCCCCTCCTCTGAGAAGCCTCCGGGATTCCTTCCGGGCCTATGGCCATTCCTGCTGGACAGACCTGTGTTTTGGAAATTGCTGGGCAGGGGCCGGTGCTGCCATTCATGGCTCCTGCCTCTGTGGATGCTGCTGCTCCACCAGCACAGGTCTTGTCGCCTGGAGGAGAGTCTGCCTGAGCAGGCCAAGGAGAGATGAGCGGTGTGGCTTTGGTGTCTGGGCTGGAGGTCTCTACCCAGAGGCCCCCCGGGCTGGTAGCCATCTGCCCATCCATTCTCAGGGGATTCACCTCTGGCCCCTCAGTGGCTTCTGCAAACCCTAAGCCAGGCCTGGGGAGGCTGCTGAATGGGCAAAGGACTGTGGCCCAGCCCATGGCCATGCTCAGCTTAGCCCAGTTCACCCTGCCTCTTCCCTTCAGCCTCCAGGGCTGGATCATCACACCCGTGCCCCAGGGATCCCCAGCTGTGGGTCTGCATCCCTCTTGTCCTCAGTGCAGCCGCCCCTGGGGCCCTGAACCTATCACTGACCCTTCATCAGGCCCCTCCTGCCAGGGTCCCTCCCCACACCCACTGGGATCTGTGTTCTCCAGGCCATCTAGAAACACCCCCACATGCCCGTCGGCAGCACATTACCTGTCATTGCCATTCGAGGGAGGTCCAGGTGCTGAGCCTTTCATGTGGCGCTGTCTCACCATGGCCTGTGTGCAGGTGAGGAGCTGCGGCACAGAGGGCAAGCCTCTTGTTCACACCTCAGAGAGGGTGTGATAGAGCAGGAGTGGACCCGTGGCCTAAGTCCCCCATGGAGGGGACACCGAGCACCTTTGTGTGAGGTGTGGCCCCTTCGAGGGGGGTTGTCAGGTGAAGCAGCCTATGAGGGGTGAGTGGCAACCTCAGGTGAGGAGGATCAGGGCCCTGTGGCCTCTCCAGCATCTGGCCTGGACATGTGGGGATCAAGGGCCATTCTAGGCCCTTAGTGGAGAGAAGGGAGCTGAGAAGGGAGCCAGGCTGCTCTGTGAGGTGGCGCAGTGCCTCAGCCTCCAGCTTCAGGGAGCTGGTTCTCACCCGTTCCTGCCCACATCCTGCCCCTGGAGCAGAGTGGCAGCTGTGCACATGCAGGCAGTGGGGGAGGGAGCACCACCAGGCATGGCCTGGGTACCGCACCAAGTGCCTGAAGCGGGGCTGCTGTGCAGCCGTGGAGGGAGGTGAGAGGGAGGGAAGAGGAGTCCACACTTGGTGGCCGCTCACCTCCAGACAGCACTGGCAGACACCCACCATGCTCCAACTGATGAGTTTGGGAGGGGCTCAGAGGGTCCTGGGGCCATGGTGTTCTGGGAGGCTCATGCACAGGCCCACCTGGGCCACCCCAAAAGCCAGTTATGGCAGAGCCAGCAGAGGGCTGTGGTTTGGGAGTGGGAGCCAACCTGCCCATCCAGCTTTGCTTCTTAGTTCGTTCGTGCTTCTGCTGAGCTGCCACGAGACAGATGGTGGTGCCTTTTGATTCATCTCCTGTGTCTCCCACCTCTTTCCTCACAGACTTGGTCTCTTTGTGAGGTGTCTGAGAATTCCTCAGCACTGTCTTCAGATCCCCAGCTGTCTCTTCAAGTGTATACATGCTCAAAGCCCCTCACATCTATTGTATTCTTTACTTCAGTCCCTCTACTTTTCATTTCCATTATTTTATATTATTTCTATTCCTAGTCATCTGTTCTAGTTTCATGTCTGCCAGTTGGTTCAATAAGTCCTCATTCTTGTTATAGATGCTATTCCTTTCTTTTATCTCTTTGAAGATCCTACACATCTTTAACAATCATTATTAGATTACTCCATTACCTTTCTCTCTTCTGGAATAAATTAATCTTCATGTTTTTGATATCATTGCTTATTTTTCTTAGCCTTAATTTTCCTCCTGTGCTTTGACATTGTGGTTTGCAGCTCATCTTAAGTGGGAGCAGAGGTCCTGAAGACAGGGAATGACCTGTAGGTATCTGAACACCCTGGGCAGCAGCTGCCTCTCAGGAGTTTGCTGAGCTCTTTCCTTCTTTGAGGCTCCCCTGCTGTAGCTCAGGGCCCAGGTGGGACCAGGCACAGCAGCAGGGGCACAGAGCTGCTCATAGTCCAGTGGTTGGGATGCTGCCTAAAACAGAATAGGTGTTTGTTAAACATTTGCTATGAGAAAGTAGCAGGAGTCTAAAGCTGAGATTCTGGAGCCCAGGAACAGGCCTAGAGTGGCTGCAATGGTCCAGGTCTCTACACTAGGCTCCGTCTATTGTCATTGGCTACACCCAGGAGCTGGTGTGCAAGGCACTGCCTGGAAGCCAGCGGGTGCCTTCATCCAGCAGGCTCTGGGGGGTACAGCCACCATATGGGCATGTGTACAAAGAGCCTCGCTTGTCTGACGTACAAGGAGCCAGAAGAAGTGGGCCAGGAGGTATGTGGGTTTTGATTAAATGGAGTTTTAATTAAAGTGGCTGGGTTGGGGTGGGGATGAAGAGGAAGGCAGGAAGAGACGGCGATTTTGAGTCTGACTGCTGGGAATCCTATGGGGTTGCTCTTTCAAGGTTTATCATGCATGTTCTGCAGCAGGTGTCTCCAGTTTCTATGGGACAGTATCTGCTCTCTGCCCTGTCCCCAACAAGGACAATCACAAGGAAATATTAATTATTAATACTTAATTTCCTCTCCCAGCTAGCAACAGATGACTCAAGGATTAATTAGATAGACAGAGCCAACAGAGAAGGATAGGAAATTGCCAGATCCCAGCCCCGCCCCAGCCCCCTCCCCCTGGGCCTCCAACCTTCCTGTCTGCTCTGGAAGGCTTCTTTCTGAAGGGAGGGAAGCTGAGAGGGGATGGGGGGGCCCCAGGAAGTCTTCCCACTGCTGTGTTTTCCATGGGCACTCAACCCCAGTCCCCAGCCACTCTTGAATGCTCATGGTAAGGCTGAGAGGTCACTTCGCCTCTTTGGGCCTTAGCTTCCTCATCTGTAAAGTAGGGCTTGTGGGGCCAGCGAGAACACTGATGACCATTTCCCAAGCTCCAAGCAGGCTGCCCAAGCTATGTAAGTGGGACCAGTATAGTTGTCCTGGTATCCAGACCAGGAACCTCTTGGAGAATGTAGTGTTTGGCGGCTCGGGGGTGGCTGGTACCTGGCGGCCAGCTGACTATGTGCATTGCTCCCCAAAGACACACTAGTAGCTTGAAATCAGCCATAGTGGGAGCATGTACAGCACAGAAATCGAGCAAAGGCTATAAAACAGGGCACCTCCAGCCTCCTCCCTCCCTGCCTGGCCTGCAGTGCCTCTGGCTCCACCAATCTGCTTTGCTCAGGGCTGGGGTGGGCACAGCTGTGAGTGCTGTGAGTGGATTCTAGTTTGGCAGGTACCCAGGTTGCCTGTGGGACCATGTGAGCCTTGCCTAGGATGTGCTGACAGCAGCTGGAAGGGCCTTGCAGGAATACTGAAGGAAGGGGCAGAGGGGGAATGGACCCTGCTGGGAGCCTTAGGTGTCTTTGGCCACATGCAAGACTGGCCTGAGCAGAAGGGTTTGTTTCATTCTGTGAGACTGGTAGGCAGCAGGAGGTGGCTTCCGTGTAGTCAGGAAGGGTATCAGCACAGAAGGTGGTGGAGAAACACTGAGAACTGGGGGTACACAGGCAGGCACCAGGGCTGCTGGGAGAGCCTCACTGAACAGAGGCCTAGGTCAGGCCCCTGAAGGCACCTTCCAAGCTGGGCATCCCAGCTGATGTGGAGTCAGTCCAGCCCCTAGGGCAGGTGCTGGTGATGTGACCCCATCAGCAGGGCTCTGGGCAGTGAAGCTCCCCTGCCCCATCTCAGCAGAAATGTGGTATGTTCCACATTATCTGCTCCCTGGCAGGGCCCTTGAATCTGGAGGATGGTCTAAGGCCATATCACTCTCTTAGTCTGGGGTTGTCATATTGGCAGAAGGCTGTGTGCCCTTCAATGCAGATTCCCCTAAAGAGGGCCCGAAGGATGTTAGGTGGTTGTCCTCTTCCCCTGAGGAGGCCCTCGTGGTGGGAGGCAGGATCCCCAGGTAGAAGTGGCTCCTCAAGGGCTTGCCGGGCCTGGGAGGCCACATCAGGACCAGGGCCAAGCACCCAGAAGCACCGAGGGACATGGCATCAGAAGACTTGGTCTGGCCTGTCTCTGCCAGGGACACACCTTATGAGCAGCTGGCTGGCAAGTGTCCCTGCAAAGCTGAGGTTCAATGGGACTCAGCCCTCTCTGACTGCCACAGGCTGCTCAAACCTGTTTCTGTAGGAGCTATGGCCTCCTCTCCTCTCTCCTCCTGCTTCCTGGCCCTTCTGCATCAGATGCTCACTCTGAGCCTCCTAGTGGGGCAAGAGAGCCTGGTGGATGCAGAAGAGGCCCACTCGAACTGTGGCTGCAGCCCATGCCCACCCTGGCTCCAGCCACCTGAGGCACTGACAGCATCGGAGTTAGAAGGAAACTTACGGTTCATCTATTTCAACCTCTGTCACCTCATGGACAATATGGGCCAGGTGGTGGGGGAGCCTGCCCCTTTGAACAGGGCCAGGGACCAGGAGTGACCTTCTCCCAAGGCTGCCAGTCCTGCTCAATCTGTCATGTCTTGGAGGACTGGAGGGAAGATGTGGCCACCTGAGCCCATGTGTGGCCACCAAAAGGCAGCCTCCAGCCTCTTGTCCCCAGTCAGGTGGTGGCTGCTGCCCTTGCACCCCTGGGGCTACACAAGGGTTCAGGATGGGAGGATGGGGTGGAGTTGGGGGGCTCTTAGCTCTCAGTAGGAGGCAATTTAGTGGGCAGAGGCCTTCTTGGACTGATACTATTTCAGAAGCCTGAGGGGGAACACTGGGAATTTGGGCAGGGATCCGCCAGCTGGGGAGACTAAGGCTTCTACTTCTACTTCTGAGGGCTGTCAATAATTCCTATGTTTCCATGACATTTTGGCTCTGGGGAGCTGTTTCAAATCTGTTTATTTCCTTCTCACAGAATCATGGATGAGAGCCAAAATGGCCCTGAGAGGTCATCTAGGGTCCAACTGCCTCACTGTATCAATGGGGAAACTGAGGCCCAGAAAAGAAAAACATTGTTGCTCATAGTCTCCCAGCAAGTCCTGGCTGAGCACCCACTTTCTGCCCAACACCAAACTTAAGTCAGTTGTTCCCTGTGTCAGCCAGGCAGAGGAGCAGATGGGGGAGAGGGCGTGGGAGGAGGGAGGTGAGGCGGCTCCCCTAGAAAAGGGAAGCTCGCAGGCAGCCAGCTACAGCGCCTGCCCCACCCAGACATGCAGCTGGCTGGCGAGGGCACCTGGAGGCAGCAGGCTCAGGTTTGTGCCTGCTCCAACAGCGGTAAAGGTGAGAGAACTTACCCACCAGCAGTGGGAGATAGGACCAGAAAGCTCCCCACAGCCCTCCAGATCCAAGCTCCAGGAATGAGGGGGCCTTTTCTTAACTGGGCAGCTGGTGTCCCTTAGGTGGGTGCTAGTAGCTCCTGGGAGAGCTCATGGGGGATGGAGCAGGTCAAATCGGGCTGAGAAGCTGGCTCCGTGAGAGAAGGTGGGTGGGATTGGGAGAGCCCCAGGGGTGAGGGGGCCCTTTCTAGGAGGGTTGTGGAGCTGCTTGTGAGTGCAGGTACCCAGATACTGGCCAGGCTGACAAAGAAGGCTTGAGAAGCTGAGGACAGGAGCCAACATGAGTGACTTAACTTTGAGAGATTCCTGTTCCCCCAGAAAAAAAAAAGAGAACCGGCCCTGAGTCTAGAGTGGGAGGGTCAGTGACCCCAACACCCAGGGTGGTGGAATGCAAGGAGCCTTGGAGAGTGCCAAGGTGTGAGCCGGTGTCCTGGCAGGGGCCAGGCTCTGCCCACAGTCCCTCCTGTGAGAGTTTGGGAGAAGGGGCCGCCTCCTCGGGAGGGATCTTGGCAGGAATTCCACTGGACCAGGCTGAAGCAGTTTTTCTCAGTGATATGTCTGGGCCTGTGTCCTCCTCTGCAATGGGGGCCAGAATTCCAACTCTCCTACCTCCTGGCTGTGATTGGGCAGGGCATGGGTGCAGGTGGTGGGGGGACGTCCTTAGGCTGACATTTGGCCTGCAGGTGAGGGGGGGATCCAAAGTGGAAGGGTCTTCAAGGGGCCAGGGTGGGCATGGGGGTGAGGGGCTGGAAGCCTTCTGCTGGGCCCACTCTCTCATCTCACCAGGGCTCTCCCTTTGCAGGTGCCTCAGGAACCCTGAAACCCAGCTGAGATATGACACCATGCCCAGAGCCCCTGGTGAGGGTGTGGTTTCTGGAGACTTTGAGTCGTTTGTGAAAAAGCTCTTGGAGAGCCCTTGGCAAGGACATTCTTGGCTCCTGTGAGGAAGGGGCTCAGGGGTCTGGGCCCCTCCGCCTGGGCTCCAGCTGGGCTGCAGCTATGGACCGTGAGCTGGCCCGGCCCGTGTCCTCGCTAAGCCTGCCCATCTGCAGCCACATCCACCATGGGCTCTGTGGTGTATATCACAGTGGAGCTGGCAATTGCTGTGCTGGCCATCCTGGGCAATGTGCTAGTGTGCTGGGCTGTGTGGCTCAACAGCAACCTGCAGAATGTCACCAATTACTTTGTGGTGTCACTGGCAGCAGCCGACATCGCGGTGGGAGTGCTTGCCATCCCCTTCGCCATCACCATCAGCATCGGGTTCTGCGCTGCCTGCCACAGCTGCCTCTTCTTCGCCTGCTTCCTCCTGGTCCTCACACAGAGCTCCATCTTCAGCCTCCTGGCCATTGCCATTGACCGCTACATCGCCATCCGCATCCCACTCCGGTGAGCTGGGGCTGGGGGTTCACATCTGCACAGAGGCTGCCTGTGCCCAGGGCCTAGTCTGTGGTGTCAGCATATAGAGCTGAGGACAGGGCCCCGGGGCTTAGTCTGGGACTGCCCAGGGCTGGCACGTGACCAGCAATCGTGCTGATTTGGCTGATCCCTGTGGGCACAGGGCACCCTGGCCCTCCCCAGACATGTTCAGCTGTTGGCAGATGAGTGCAGCCTGGCCTGGTGTCAGGCTGAGGAACACTGGGCCCCATGACCCATGCACTGCACGTGGGTGTGTCTGGGCTGTTCTTCACACACAAGAGCAAAACTCCCTGCATGATGCTGGAACGGGCAGGTGGGCGGGGAACCACGGGAAACCACAGGCCCTCAGAGCTAGAAGCCTGCCTGCCGCCCGCCCTCCCCAGTTCCTCTGAGCCAGTCTCGCAGTGTGCACATTAGGAAAATGACCCAGAGAGGGTAAGTGACTTGGCCAAGTGCCACAGTGAGTCACTAGGACTTATATGCAAATTATGTTGCTCCTCAGGTCACCAAGGCCTCGCAGTCTTGGAGGCAGTTTATGTGCTGAGGGGCTGGCTGGCTGTTGGAGGGGGTTTTTATGGTGAATCTTTTGTGAAGTGACTTCAGCCAAGTATTGTGTAAATTAAGACTTCCCCAGAGGTTGAGTTTACTTGGCATGGCCTCCACCTACCCAGGCCACAGATGAGGCTGGAAAGTGAGTTCCTCCCCTGGGGTGCCCTGGGGCCTCCTGCTCTGTCTCCTTGCCCTTCCATCACAGAGCCACAGCTGGGTGGCTGCGGGCTCTGAGAGGTCTCAAGGATCAGGGTATGCTGTCCCTGTGGTGAACTCTCCCAAACAGGTGGAGTGCCCACCTACAGAGGAAGCCACAGCAGCCCTACTTCGGGCTGAGGGTGCCCCAGCAGGGAGCAGGGCGAGGCTCAGTGAGAAAATGGAAATTTAGAGTGTCAAACCCAAGGAGGCCCTTAGAGGTCATTTCCTCTCATCTTCTGGGTGGAAAAATGAGGCTCAGAGAGGGAAACCAGCTCTCAGGGCCACCCAATGAGTTGGTAGCAGAGCTGGGACCAGGCCTGGGAAGAAACATGGCCTGTCACCCACTCTGACTTCAGCCTTTGTGGAGTGGTCCTGGGCTGCCCCAGTGTCCCCAGAACCTGCACCAAGTAGCCATTCCTGTCAGCTGGGCTCTGTGGGGGACACAGACACCACATCAGGCTGCTCAAGAGAAAGTGAGGAGCCTGAGCCTCCTGTCTTGGGAGAGTCTAGAGCCCTTGCCAAAGCATAAGGGGACTCTGGCTGGCCCTAATAGGCAGCTGAGTTAGAGGCTGTCTGATTCCAGGTAAAGTCTGTGGGGACAGCCTGGGTCCCCACAGCTTCTATCCCTTCCTCCAAGGAGCAAAGCAGAGTCCAAGTTTGTCCAGTGACAGCTCAGAACATGGAAGCTCGGCGGGGGGCTGCCTGTGGGGACCCAGGTGGGCCGGGAACAGAGGCCCAGAGTCCATTTCATGGTGTCAGGCTGAGCCCATGCACTGGTGGGAACCCTATATGGGGAAGCGGAAGCCTAGCTTTCACTTTCTTCTCTTGTTCAAAGGGCAACATTCTTGGGAGAGATCAGGGCTGCTCTTCTCAATTTAAAGTACCTCAGCTTTTTTCTTTTTTCGGTTGCTCCCTTTCCCTCTCTGTTTTCTGAGAGTCAAGAGAATGAATCTCTGATGTAGTAGGATGAGATGTGCTGTGTGGCCATGGAAAATTAGCTGCCCTTCTCTGGGCCCATCTCTTCATCTATAAAATGGGACAATTTAGTCCCTCTGAGCTCATAAAAGTGTTGTGAGGGTCCAGTGAGTGGATGGGAGTGACGGGGACCCTGAAGTGGATTGATGGAGCAGGTGGGGTGGGGATTCAGCTCTTTCCTGAGTGGCTGGAGTTTCAGAACCATGGGTCTGCCCCCACCCTTCACCCCATCTACACCTCCGACTCCCATGACCTTTCAGAGCTGGACCTCAGTTCCACACAGACCTTGAGCCATCTGAGTTCTGCTCAGTGAGGCTCTGGAAAGCTCAGGTTGGTCTCTTCTGCAGGGAGCCGATGGGGATGACGATGATGCTCATCCTCCCTCACAGCAGAGAGCTTTCTAGTTGCCAGAGGATGTTAGCGCAGCACATCCTTTGATCTTCATGGCCCAGCATTGTGGTGGGGTGGATGTTATGACCCTTGTGTTACTCATGAGGAGGCCAGAGCCAGGGAAGGACATACAAGTGTCTCCTGATGTGGATGGACTCCAGGGCCATTCTTGCTATTCCTGGCCCTTTGGTCCCTTCACTTTCCTATTTTTTGAGGCCCGTGGGCCACTAGGCACATATGTGGGGGCTCCTGAGAGCAAGCTAGGCATGAGGGGGAACTTGGAGTCACTGCCTGACTGGTCTCTCCCTTCTCTCCTCCCCCTCCTCCTTTGTCCCCTTAACAGCTGGGAACTCAGACTCCTCTTTATGCTATTTCCTGCCGCACTCAGAAAGGTCCATTTGGCCCCAGGCCTGTACTACTCACCATTTTTTTTTTTAATTCAATTTCAGAAAAATCTATCTCTTTCCCAAGTGCAGGGAACCTGTGGGGCTAGGGCAGGGCCTAGTCAAGGAAGTCCATGAAAAAGAAGCCAGACCAGAGGAAAAGATGTAGCTCTCCCTATCCCCAGAGGATGGAAACCCGGGAAAAGAGACAGGCTTCTTTTTGCAGGGGACTTGTGCACCATTGTCTCCTGTCTCTCTCAGTAGCCATGGTGGGTGCTCTCACTCCTTGAGGAACAGGCCAAGGTACAGGGCGGCAGTTGATGCCAAGGCCTGAAGTAGTATGTAGTGAATCACCCTGACTTCTACGGAGGGCAGGGTTGGGAGAGAGGGCTCCCCGGAGGAGGTGATGCCTGATGCCCATTGCAGGATGGGTAGGATGTGTCTGGGGAAGGGTGGGGGCAAAGCCCAGGCAAAGGTCCTGAGGAAGGAACGAGGGCATGGGCGCTGGGTCAGGGAGAGGTGGCCCGGTTGCTGAGTGACAGAAAGAGATGAGCTGAGTGGGTGGGAAGGGTGTGAGGCCGACTCAGGCCAGTCCATGCTCAGGGAAGGAGTTTGGGCTTCCCCTGTGGGTCAGTGGCTCTTCAACTCTCGGATCACTGACTCTTTTGGACAACTTAGAAAAACTCCTCAGTGTGATGCAAATGAATAGGAAGCCCCACCTAGAATCATGGCACGTATTCTTGGACCATATGGTGAGCCCCTGATGTGGGTAATGGGCATCCCCCAGGAAGAGGCAGCCTGCAAGCTGGAGGATGCAGGGATGCAAAGGGCACTTCCAAATGGGGCTGGCACCAATGTCCTGCTGGAAGGCCTTGGCATCCCTCCCAGCTGGACAGTCTACCTCTGGGGTCTGAGAGGCCAAGATGTGACTGTGTTAGCCCAGAGGATGCTGCTTGGCCAGGCTGGGGCTCACCCATGGTTCCGTTTGGGCCCTGGTGCTGTCCTAGCCCCCTGGAAGCCTTGGTCCAGGGCTCTCAGCCTAAGGGGCTTTCTTTTGAATACCAAAATTAAAATCTATTTGGTATTTTAAAAAATAAATAATGCTTGCACGTGTTAAAACATTAAAAAGGAACAAAAAGGTATATAGTAGAAAGTTGTCCCCTGTGCCTCCTGTCCCCCACCAGAAGGCAATGTTGGGAATCCTTCCAGAGATATTCTTTGCATGTATAGGCAAGTGCTATTAATGTATGTTTTGTTTCTGTCCCCACAAGGTGCTTTTTTTTCGGAGTGCTGTGGAAGACTTCCCCTATGGATTCCCTCATCTGTGAAAGTAGACAATTGCACATACCAGGGATTTCCATACTGTGTCCCCAGAAGCCCTTGGGCCAGACTTTGATGTCCCCGCCAACTCATTAATTCAATAAATGTTTTTCAAGCCCTTTCTCTTCCCCTGTAGCTCGACTTCTATAACTGCCTGGAAATGTGGGCGAGAAGGTCTGCTACTGGAGAACAATTTGAAAACCACCAAAGCAGGTGGCCCCCAGGGTGCAGGCAGCTGTTCACTATCCTGTAACTGCCTGCTTCTGCTTGAGTGCCTCAAGCCACAAGAAGCTCACTGCTGCCTGAGGCAACCCATTTCTCCTGTGAACAGCTCAGCTACTCTGAGCCACAATCTGCCTCCATGTAATTTCCACCCACTGATTCTACATTCTACCTTTAGGGGGCACTAATGACAGGCCCAGGATTCTTAGTCCCATTTTACAAACTGAGGAAACTGAGGCTGAGAGAGGTGAAGTGACAGAACATTTCTGTTTACAGGAATGCACCAGGGCTAGAACTCAGGAAGGGATATGCTTTTCTCAGGAAAGATGTCAAAATTAATGTAGCCTCCCATTTAGTGAGTATTATATAAATCACAATTTATAGAGTACTAAGAACAGTGCCTGGCACACTGTAAGTGCTATATGTAAGTATTAGATGAGGCTCCAGGACAAGTAGACAGGGCAGTGCCCACTCTCTTTTGCTTGGCAGAAATGGGCAAGTCCATGGCTCTCCTCCTGCCGAGGCCATGTTGCAGGCAACCAAGCCACTGAGGAGTGGGGCTGCACAGCTCCTGAGAATGGGCCTGCCTGGTTACTGTTTGGATTCAGAATTGACAAATTTACCTTGGCCTCAGATGCCTCTGGGCTCTTGGAATGTCCACAGCAAGTCCATTCCTCTCCTTGGGCATCAGTTTCCCCACCTGTAAAATGAGGGGTTGGTCTAATAAGTCAGAAGCCAACAGTATTTTTTTTTCTTCCTTAATTTGAATTAGTAGACGAGATTTAAATTTTGAGAGATTTTACCCCCAAAATTAGCTCTCCATCCCCTCCTGAGATCAGTTAACAGTGGACACACACTTTGCATGGCAGCGATGACAGTAAAAGCCTCACCAACCTGTCTCCCACCTTTGTTACCTGTTGGCACCTCTGTTGGCCTCCCATAAACTAGTTTCTATGGATGTTTCCAACTCTGAGTTTAAGTACAGCACAGTTTTCCTTGGCTCCTACCGTGTATCCCTGTCTCAGAGCTGGCAGTGCAGAGATGGATGCAGGAAAGACCTGCCCCCAAGGGGCCCAGATGAGGTAAGGATTTACTGTGCTTGGGTAGCAATCTATCCTGAACTTGAAGGCTAGATTCCTACCCATGGGTAGGGTTTCCAACAGGTAGAGGGTATGATAGTCTGGTCTTGCCAGAATCAAAACTGTTAAACAAAAGATCATCCCTTAGAGATCTTTGAGGTTGCCTTCCTAAATTATGGAGACTTTATTTTTTTGATTGTCCATTCTTTTATAAATCTATGCCACCTTTCCTGTAGGGCTGAGCTCTGTTTCCTGGCCAGCAGATCAAACCACTCCCCAAGTCTGGAACTGGGAATCAGTAGAGTTGGATTTTTGTCTGGCTCTCAGGAATACTGAGCAATGCAGGCAGATTACTGTTCCTCTCTGGACCTCTATACCTCATCCAAGTATTTCCTCTTGAATGTTAAGATCGCCAAATGTTAAGATGTAATTACCTCATTTCTCTCCAGAGGGCTGTAGTTTGATTTGGAGGGGAGAAAATATCTCACCTGGCATGGGACCTCCACCCCTCCTTTACCTCCCTGTGCTGCCTCCCCTTGGGGGCTTCTGGAGACCACAAGTCAAATGGGGAAGAAAGAGCATGGAGTACAGAAGATCCGAATCATCTACAGATCTGATCTGGCTGGTTCTGCCCCCAGCCAATGAGCCCACCCTCCACACCTGTTCCCACTCTCTAAAGGGAAATGTGTTGTAGCATCAACCAACATGGAGGTGATACTCGCCCCCCCCCAAAAAAAATCACTTATTAATTCCCTCAAATCAAACTAAGTCTCAGGATTACTCCGAAGACTAATAAGTATCTGAACATTTGTGCAGTGGCTTCTATTTCTAGGTGCCGCCTCTCCCATTGCCTCCCAGCAGCCTGTGAGATGGGCCAGGCTTACTACTTCCACTCAACAGAAGAGGATGGTGGGGCTGAGAGGCTGGAAGTGACAGGTCCAAGACCTCACAGACAGTAAATAGGGGTGGGGTGCTGCCCTGGGTTTGACTCTTGGCCCTGCCTAACCTGGTTTCTCAGACCTCTGACACTGGTCTCCTCTCCCCAGGTACAATGGCTTGGTGACCGGCATGAGGGCCAAGGGCATCATTGCCATCTGCTGGGTGCTGTCATTTGCTATTGGCCTGACTCCTATGCTGGGCTGGAACAACTGCAGTCAGCAGAAGGAGGGTAAAAACCACTCGCGAGGCTGTGGGGAGGGTCAGGTGGCCTGCCTCTTTGAGGACGTGGTCCCTATGAACTACATGGTGTACTACAACTTCTTTGCTTGTGTGCTGGTGCCCCTGCTGCTCATGCTGGGCGTCTACTTGCGGATCTTCTTGGCAGCCCGGCGACAGCTAAAGCGGATGGAGAGCCAGCCTCTGCCGGGGGAGCGGGCTCAGTCCACACTGCAGAAAGAGGTCCACGCTGCCAAGTCACTGGCCATCATCGTGGGGCTCTTCGCCCTCTGCTGGCTGCCCCTGCACATCATCAACTGCTTCACCTTCTTCTGCCCCCAGTGTGGCCACGCCCCTCCCTGGCTCATGTACCTGGCCATTGTCCTCTCTCACGGCAATTCAGTTGTGAATCCCTTTATCTATGCCTACCGTATCCGCGAGTTCCGCCAGACCTTCCGCAAGATCATTCGCAGCCATGTCCTAAGGCAGCGAGAACCCTTCAAGGCAGCGGGCACCAGTGCCCGGGCTTTGGCAGCTCATGGCAGCAATGGGGAGCAGGTCAGCCTCCGCCTCAATGGCCACCCCCCAGGGTTGTGGACCAATGGTGGTGCTCCCCATCCTGAGCGGAGGCCCAATGGCTATGCCCTGGGGCTGGTGAGTGGAGGGGGTGCTCAAGAGTCCCACAGGGACACAGGCCTCCCAGATGTGGAGCTCCTTAGCCACAAGCTCCAAGGAGCGAGCCCAGAGTTCCCTGGACTAGAGGGTTCCCTCACCCAGGACGAAGCAGGAGTATCCTGATGGCCCATGGAGTTTGCCCCTTCCTAAGAGAAGGAAATCTTTATCTTTCTGTTTGGCTGGACCAGTCGCATTGGGAGAAGAGAAGAGAGAGCATGCCAGGGGACCCTTCAAGTGGCTGGTTCCCACTTTGGACTGAGAGGAGGGTGCCCTAGGCTGGAGCAGCATGAGGCCCAGCAAGAAGGGTTTGGGGTCTGATTCATGTTGTGAGGCCCTGCACCAGGACAGGGCCACAGCACCAGCAGCATTTTGGCTGGACAGGGCCTGGTCCCCCACCCCAGAAGCATCTGAAGCACCACATTGTCTCTGCAGAGCAGCTATGGCATAGCAGACTGGCCTGGCCCTGAGGCTGGGGAGTGGCTCTAACAGTCCCCCTGCCACACATATACCACCCTCCTCAGACTTTCCTAGGGTTCAGGAGCTGCTGGGCATTTGACTATTATTTTTCCAGGAGAAAATGTAAGTGTGAGGAAATCCTTTTTATTTTATTATCTCTCCCTCTCTGGCTGCTAGGTCTGTTGTCGGTCCTGCTGCTAATCTGGCACCAGGAATCTCTGCCCAGGATTCTCAGGCAGTCCTCTCCCACTGCCATGAGCTGCCATGAACTTCCCGGTCCCAGGGTGACAAAGCTGGGCTTGGGGACAGGGAGTTGTAACAGAGCAGTGCCCAAGCATGGGCTCAGGCCCCAGGGTAGAGGTTGGGGCTGGCAGGCCCTGATGCGTGCTCAGGTAGCTCAGAGCCACCCAGTTAGAGGCCCTAACTGCCTTTCCTTCTAAAGGGAATTTTTTTGAGATTAAAATAAAAATGAGCCACATTGTGTTTTAAAGTATGTCTAATGAGAATAGTGTCTGAGTTCCTTTCCCTCCTCCGTAACCAGGCCTGGCGCACACATACGGGTGTATGTTGCATATGTGTGACAGACCGTGTGCGTATGTGCAGACAGGCTCCCATCTTCTGGGGGCACAGGCTGCCTGACTACACCAGAATTCATATGCCCATTCACAGCCCCCAGACCTGCATTTCTGTGAGAGGGCCCTGCAGGGTCTGTAGGAGGAGGGGGCTTGTTCCCCAGCTGCTCACTCTCCAGGGGCTGCTGATCACTCCAACCCTAGGCAGTCATGGTGTGAGGACCTGGCTCCTTCCTCCCCCATTACCTTCCAAATATCCTTAGAGGAAGATCTCTTTGTTTACCTTCTCAGAGCTTTGCCTGCCTCCCCTGGCCCGGCTCCAACACCTACCCCAGTTGAGAGGACACAGAGGTATCTGGAAACAGATCTGGACTGGGACTAAATTGCCTTCCTTTGGAGTCCTCCTACCCCTACTCCCAAAAAAAGGAACCTATAAGGAATGGATGTTTCCTGCTCTGACACCTGCCTCTGGGGTCCCCTGCCTGAAGAGATGATGCCATCATTCTGTGACGGAGAAGTTTGAGGCCCAGGGGAAAGTTAGCAACCCACTCCTAACTGTGACTGTGCCACGTAGGGCTCTATGAGGGCCAGTTTGAGCTCACTCAGGCTGGGACTCAGGGAATGAGCGTTAGAACTTTGGGCAATCCTCAAACAGCCCCGAGTTACAGATTAATGAGCTCAGAGAGGTTAAGCCCTCACGCCAGGTCACACAGCTAGTAAGTGGCAGAAGTGAACTTAAAACCCAGGTATCCAAAAAAAGAAAAAAAGAAAAACTAGGTCTGTCTGACTGCAAAATCCATGCTCCTTTTTCTTTCTTTCCATTAACTTATGACGAGCTATTTCAACCAAACCGAAATGTATAAAATATTGTGTCTCTATCACTTTGCTTAAGAAATGAAACAACTACAGTTGCTGTATCTGACCCTCCCTATATTATTACCCTGCTTCCTATGCCTGGAAATGACTACTTTCTTGAATTTCATTTCATTCCATTTGCATATTTTTACACTTTTAGTACATAGATGCGTATGTAAGTATCCCCAAACCAACACACAATTGTTTTAGCTATCTTTCATTGTTATAACAATCAGAGGTCCTCTAGATTGGCGGCACAGAAGAAACACCTAGGAAGCTTTGATCAGTACTGAAGCCTGAGCTCCTTGCCCCAAGAGACACTGGATTAATTGGCCCGGTGGAGCCAGGCAGCAGAAATTCCCCAGGGTGTTCTTATGGACAGCTAGGGTTAAGAACCCTGCACAGATATAAATGCAGAGTCCACCCTCATCCACACCAGCTTCCTCCCTTCTGCATACTTTGGGTCTGCTGGCTATGGTCTGAGGGTAGACCAGTGGCCTGGGCTGTGCCTGAGGAGGCCAAAAGCAAGGAAGCTGTTGGCGGGAAGAGGCCAGAAAGAGAACTACAAAGGTAGGGAGGAACTTGTCCCTCCTGCTTTTTCTGAGCCCTCTTGGGAACAAACCTTTGGGTGCTGGGCTACACAGGTGCAGTCTTTGGGCTGGGGAGGGCAGGGGCTTAGGAAAGGTTTCCAGGTACAAGTGTACCCCAAATCCTCCCAGGGCCAGGCCTGGCCCTTGTTTCCAGGGGCCCTGCGTCTCATCTGCCCAAGCAGCTCATGTGGGTTGCCTCTGTGAGCAGGCCTTAAGTGTAAGCACTCATGCACAGACACAACACGTGTCACTCCCCAGACCATAAGAAAATACACGTGTGTGCACACTCTCATGGGCAGAGCCTACCTCAACAGGAATAAGTGCTCATGACAGCAGCATAAGAGAGATGTGAAGACTGGTGAAGGGCGTGAGGAACTGCCTAGCCCCACTGGGTGCAGAAGTGTGTCTGCCCCGTCCATGCTGCCCTGGGCCAGGCTTCTGGGGGCAGCAGCCTGGGCTGCTCCAAGCCCTACAGCTCTGTCTAAGGGCCCCTCTGCCCTCTCCCTGCTCTCCCCAAAAGGCTGGAGGTGGATGGCATCCTTCTTTCAGTCATGTCCTGAGCACAAAGGTTCCATCATGATCCATGTCCTTGGAGGCCCCAGCCCTTTACTAGGGCAGGTGTGGCCAGGGCCACAGGGAGGCCTGCAAGCAGAGGCCTGGCTTGGGCTGGGTCTTGACTCTTCACTGGCCCCAATAAGAGACAGGCCTACTGGAGAGCTCCCCTTTCCCCTTGTCCACTAACCACCCCTCCTGAAAACCTACCTTTGCAGCTCTCTCTGTTTATACTAAGGCCCTGCCTTTCCTCTGGGAGCATCACACAGCAGGGAGCTCAGGGAGCTGGGCAGAGCCACAGTTCTGCATGCTGACCAGAGGGCTACGTGGGGGAATGAGAGGAAATGAGCTGCTGATGCCTCCCCACCCCAATCTTCTGGGACTTGGTATCCCAGGAATGGGAAGCTGGCCTTTTCAACTGCAGTAGGGAAACAGAAACCCAGAAGCTCACAGAAGCCAACTGCTCAGGGAGTGAGAAAGGTTCTGTGCAGCCTGCCTAGAATGCCGCTCCTATCCTTCCACACATACAGTCCCCCAGCACAGCCACTGCTACTGGCTCTCACCTCAGTAGGCACCCTCCCCCTGAGCTCCGTGCTGGACAAGTGCTGCCTGAGTACACTGGGCAATGCCCCTCTGCTGGTGGGAGAGGTTACCTTAGGGGAGATGTCCCAGGTGTGCTGTGAGACAGGTGGTTCCCTCCCTGGCCCTTATCTGCTCTGTAAGGGTCTAGTATTACCACCTTCTCCTCCTCTCTACACTGATTCCTCCTCTGTCCCAAGGCGGCCCTTACTGTAGCTGTCAGTCAACATTATCAGTAACTATCACTTAGGACAGCCCCTGTCAGGCTGCAGAGCTAGAGGAGGGGGTGGGAGAATGTCAGATGACTCACAGCCTCAAAGGAGGAGGACGGACACACAGAACATAGAACCTAGGTGCAAGAAGCACCTTTTTTAGACCTTCTGGCTCTATCCCTTTCTTTTTCCAGATGAGAAAGAGCAGCTCAGCAAACTTCCCAACAAGCTGCTCTGCCCTCCCGATAGGCCGTCTTGGAGAGGGGCTGGGCCCAGGGAGAGGCCAGGCTGGTAGTCACCACGAGGCTGGGCAGGTGATGTGTGTAAACAACCCAGGGTCCTCTGAGGGAGGGACATTTTTCTGGCAGTGGGAAAGGCTTTGCCTGGAACCATGAACACTTTTTTGCCCTATCCAAGGAAGCATTCTTGTTTCTGGGAGGATAGATTTTGCAGAATCAGCCATCTGGACTGGCACCTAATAGCCAGCTAAGCCCTGACAGGGCTGGCTAGTGTCAGAGCCCTATCTCCTGACTCTCTGTTCTTCTCCCAACCATTTAATGAGCGCCTGCTGATGCACAGGGAGACTAAGGTAGGAGGTGCACAGGGAGCCAACAATCAACTAAAGGGAACAAGCCAGGTATGGTCTGATGAGGGCCATGAGGGCAACACAGGCTCTGGGAGTTCAGAGGAGGAAAATGCCACATTCAGCTGGAGAGGCAGGGTGGCCTTCGCAGAGGGAGCCAGGTCAAGCTGGCCTTTCAAAGGCGAGTGGTCAGCTCAGGGCCCAATCTCTTCAAGGTGTTTTGTTAGGAACTAACAAAGAAGATCTGGGTAAATCTGCGCCTGATTTATATCTGCCTACACGGAATTATGCCATCTATTTGGAGCCAATTTTCAAGTTAAAATGTTGTCAGAAGGTTGTCACAGTTTTGATCTTTCTTTTCTGTTCTTTCTCAACCCACCCACATTTTCTAGTTGGGTTGGAAAGGGGAGTGAGGGGGATAGAGCCTGCTTTAGATTTAGAGATTTCTGTAATTGTTAACGGTAGATGGGACTTTTAGAAATTATCA
This sequence comes from Galeopterus variegatus, assembly GCF_000696425.1. Taxonomy (NCBI): domain Eukaryota; kingdom Metazoa; phylum Chordata; class Mammalia; order Dermoptera; family Cynocephalidae; genus Galeopterus; species Galeopterus variegatus. The sequence continues at coordinate 63,087 of NW_007727165.1, read as the reverse complement.
AGTTTTCTCTTAGAAAATTTAGTCCCAGAGCCCAATGTCACAACTGTTCTGTTGCTTTCAGAACTTTTAGGGGGACTGGAGAGACCTGGCCAGGCATCCTGCAGTTATCCCCAGGCTTTCTCTTGTGGTTTCAGCTGATCCTCTCGTCTGTCTAGCTCAGAGATGTCAAATAATCTCACCACTTGCCCCTTCCAACCACCACGCTGTTTCACCAAGCTCTGAAAGAGGAGTCAAAGCACCAGGTTCAAACCCTGGCTTTGCCATTGGCTTCTTCTTGACTGTGGCAAGTCACTCTCTGAGCTGCCCAATCCTACTTTTAGATAAAACGGGATAATAAATATGAAAGTGCTTTGGAAGGTATATGTAACATACATGACAGGATTATTCTTATTATTGTTATCATAACAAATCCATTCTTGGTTCAGAAAACACAAGAGGGCAACCAATCAATAGCTCCAGTATTCTTGATATCAGAAAGTCAAAAGGAGGCTAGAAGTCGAAGAAAGACAGAAGGGGAAAGGAGGCTGCTGACCTGGTTTCTGTATTCTGCTCACTGACGTTGCCCAGCCATTGCTAGATGAAGAAACGTGGTGAGTGTGAATTTAAGCCAGTTACCTGGAGAAAGTCTCTGGCCTCTGGGGGCTGTGGGAGGTGGGTGTGGAGCTGGCAGATGAATTAGGTAAGGGGTATTGGTTATGGATCATTTCCTGTCTTCAATGCCATACTGTCTGATCCGTTTATGAAAGTATAGAAACTAGGGAAGTTTGGGCTTATCAAAGAGGTGAACAAAGAGGGATATAGTAAATGTCTGGACTGACAGAATCAGGATTTAAAATGACCTCAGGGGGCTGGACAGATAAAACTGAGCAAGGATCAGTGCAAAGTCCTACACAAGCTTGAAAAGGCAAATGTGCAGTGAGAAGTGGGGGGAGAGAGACCTGTCCTGCCATCAATTCAGGTAAAAGCAACGTGGACATTTCAGTTGCTAAAATTGGCGCTGGCTAACTCTGTGGGACATGACTAGGAAAGAAGCAATTAATAGGATTCCCCCAACTGAAGGGGCTCACTGGGTCCCCGCTCAAGGCAGGAGGCTTGTACTCAGTTCTCAATGCCACACCAGATAATGGACAAACTAAAATACCGTAAGTGAATGTGCCTGCCACAAGATGGTAATCTCAGTTATACCCAATAGAATGAACAAGTGGCCAAAGGAAATTGATCAAGACAGGGAGAGTCTAGAAGCTGAAAACTGAAAATAGTAGGAGGATGTGAGGTTAGAGAAGATGTAGGGAGAGCTATGGCAACAGGTGAACGGACTAGAAGAGGGGCTCAACTTGCCATGTGCTGTTCCAAAAGGCACAACTAGGCTCAGTAGGGACAACCTGTAGGAGTTCTGGGGCTCCACAGAAGTTCTGGTAGAGTAACTAGTTCATGTTGCAGACCCTCAGGATGCAACAATTTGAGACCCTTGGCTGGGTCTTTAGTGTACTCCAAGGACACTCAGGTATGGAGTATAGTAACATTTATAAAGCAAATGTATTTCACAGGGCCTAGTTTCCAAAGCCCTGTAGTTTCAGGTTTAGCCTAACTTTTAAAATTACACATAGAAATGTTAAGCTTGCAAGAGACAGGAAACTTTCCCCAGGCTAAAGTCTCTGATGTAGACAAAGAATTGTAACAGTGAAATTGCTGGCTCAAGGACAGATGTCCTTGGTTAACCTACTGATTGATATATTAAGAAAGTTAAGGAAATTGCTGTAGGGAAAGAAAGTGCTAAAAACAAGCTTTTTTTGATGGATCAACTTAACCTTTTGCAAATTGCATTATGGAATGTCACTTTGTTATTTCACTGATGTTAGCAGCTTCTATTGTTAAACTACACTTAGCCATAATGCCACCTATGTTCCTTTACTGTAACTTTCTGGCCTGGAGAATAAATACCGAGACAGAACCCCAGTCCGGTGTTAATTTCCCAAGGAGGAATGCCTCTCTCTTGAAGGCTCCAGGAAATTAACCCCTTTGGGGTTTCTCAGTGCTCAGAAGAAATGGGCTTTGAGTAATCCTTTGCATCTTCGTCACCCAGGGGGAGAGAGGTGACAAATCTCTGTGAGGAAAAAGAGAGTGCAACACTCAGGCACTCACTGGCCTAGAAGGGTCTCTGACCACCCACTTTTCCCCTACTTTGTCCCTAGCTGAGCCAAACTGATGGTATCTCCTCCATCCCAGGGCTAAGCCTAGTGAGCACATGATAAGGCACACTGACCAGATGTGGTGAGAAAGAGCATGGCCATGAAGCTGAGAGACCTGAGTTTTAGTTCTCTGCCATCATTATCTGGGTATGTGATTTTGGGCACAGTGGGCAAATTTCCTTCCCTATGAAACGATGAAGCAGATGGATGGGCACACACGTCCCTCCCAGTTCTGGTATTTGCTGAGTCTACATTACTGGGGACTGATCCAGACCTAGTAGGGAAGGAGCAAGGAAGGCTATGGACAAGCCCGGGAGAGACAGAGGGAGAGAGAGATGGGAAGCTAATAGCTCTCGAGGAAGGAAGGACATGCTGGGCTAATGGGATAATTGGATAATCCTCATAGCTAGGGGCTGCCAGGCTTGGGGCCAGCTGTTAGAAGCAGACACAAATAGCACAAGCAAAACAAGGGCGCTGGTGCAGGAAGCAGCTTACTGAGAGATACAGGGGAAGGGTGGTAGTGGCCAGCAGGTGGGGGAGGAGGATAGGAAACTGGAGCCCCCTTCTGTGGAGATATTGAGGACATGCATTTAGAGACCTTGTACTCTGACTCTATAAACAAAGATTACATTCTTTTTTTTTTTTTTTTTTTACTGACCGGTAACGGGATCGCAACCCTCGGTGTCGTGCCCATACCGGGGACCGGCAACAGGATCGCAACCCTCGGTGTTGCGCCCGCACCGCGCTCAGCCAGTGAGCAGGAACCGGTCTCCACATGGGATCCGAACCCTCGGCGGGAGCGCCGCCACGCTCCCAAGCGGCGCACTCTCCAGTGCGCCACCGGGTCGGCCCCAAAGATTACATTCTGGGACCCTAGGCCTGTTTCTGTGTACCAGAGAACATTCTTAGAGACTGTGAACTTATTCCGGCCTCAAGGATGTCCTGGGCACCAGTGACCTTCAGGGACCATGAAGCTCTCATTCCTGCCCATTAGGAGTTATCTGTAGATGGGGCATCTGTTTGGCATGCATGTAAAAATACTGCTGGACAGGGCCGGCCCGGTGGCGCACTGCTACAGTGCGCTGCTTGGGAGTGCGGTGGCGCTCCCACTGAGGGTTCGGATCCCACATACAGACCGGCCACTCACTGGCTGAGCGAGGTGCGGGCGCAACACCGAGGGTTGCAATCCCGTTGCCGGTCCCGGTCCGGTGCGGGCGCAACACTGAGGGTTGCGATCTGTTGCCGGTCAGGAAAAAAGACAAAAAGGAAAAAAAAAATACTGCTGGACTCTTGCAAAATAGTAATTTGGATACATGACTCAGGGGAGTTCCTCCATTTCAGGCTAATAAGTGGATCTGTCAGTGGGGTTAGGTTGAGCATAAAAGAAATTTTGGAGGGGGTTTCTGGTCTAGGAGTCAGAGGCCTAGCTTCTTGTCCCAGCTCTGCTTGGTCACATAATTCATGATGTGATCTCTCTGGACCTCAGTTACCCCATCCATAAAATGGGGGAAATAAGCACTATTCTTCCTGCAGGGTTGTTGTGGAGATAAAAGATCATGAAGGGGAAAGTAATTTGAAATTCTAAAAGTATGAAGTGCTTTGGTCCCAACTCTGTTTCTAACTTTGTATAATTTTAGAAAGGCAATTTCCTTCCCTGAGTTAGTTTCTTCCCCTGCAAGATGATAAGATCTGACTGGATGCTCTTTAAATTCCCTTTTAATTCTAATGACTCTAATTGTTATAAAAATAGTATATTTACATTTGTATATACTATAAGGAAAATATGAGAAAGAAAAGTTAGAGGCCAATTTTATTCATGGACATAGATATAAAATACTCAATATTAGGAAGACTTACCTAGCAATGTTTAAAAAATAATATAAGTTGTGACCCATTAGAGTTTATTCCAGGAATGCAAGGATGGTTTAACATCATATAATCAATCAATGTCATTCATATTAATGAATTAAAGAACACTACAAGAGCATCTCAATAAATGCAGAAAATGCTTCTGATAAAATAATTCAACACCCATTCATAGTAAAAACTCTTAGCAAACTAGAAATATAAAGGCATTTTCTTAACCCAATAAAGGGTATTTTTCAAAAACCTATAGCAAACATCATACCCAATGGTGAAATATTAGAAGCTTTCTCTTTCTAGTTAAGAACAAACCCACTATTCAACTCAATAAAGCACTAAAGGTCCTAGAGATCACAATAAGACATGAAAAAGAAGAGATACATGGCTGGGAAAGGACATACAGTGACATTATCTGCAGTTGAATTAACTGCTTACATAGAAAAATCCAAAAAATTTATTTGCAGAATTATCAGAACTAAAGAGAGTTCATCAAGTCTGCTGGATATAAAATCAATATAAAAATCAATAGTGTTCCTATATACTAGTTAAAACTATTATAAGAAATAATTTAAAATATAACATTTATAACAGCAACAAAAACTAGAAGGTTCCTAGGAATAAATCTAACAAATATGCACAAAAGAGAAGACTCAAATAGATGAAGAGAGACACCTTACCATGTTAATGGATGGGAAGAGATGATATTGTAAAACTTGCAATTATCTCCAAATCAATCTGGAAATCAAGTGCAACCCTTAAAATTTTCAGTAGAGGGCTAGCCAGTTAGCTCAGTTGGTTAGAGTGTGGTGTTGATAACACCAAGGTCAAGGATTTGAATCCCCAGTACTAGCCAGCTGCCAAAAAAAAATTTTTTTTAATTCCAGTAGAGTTTTTCATGAAATTTAACAATTTGGATCCTAAAAGTCATTTGAAAAGAAAAAGGGCCAAGAAGAGCTACAATAATTTTCTTCTTTCTGAAGAAGGTGAAGATTTGCCCAAATAGTTAAGGTGTAGAGTTATGTAGTCTAAGGTGTAGAGTTAAAAATCACTACAATAGTGTGGTGCAGAAACAGGCAAACAGACAATGCGAATGGGATATAAAGTTTAAAAGCAAACATCTGTATATAGGAGTGTGGTATGTGGGAGAGGTCACATTACAACCCACACAAAAAAGGATGGAGTAAAAAGACAAAAAAAAAAAAGAGAGAGAGAGAGAAAAGGATGGAGTGTTTATTAAATGGTTCTAAGACAATGGGGTTTCTAAATTGAAAAGTAAAATTGAAAACAAAATAAAGTAAAAAAAAGAATTTTAACACTTTAGAAAGCAAATATAAGAAAATACCCTGGTGAGCCTGAGCGCAGTGGCGTTTACAACTAATTGATCACAACTAGTTTCAGGTTTCCTTGTTCCTTCTTCACTCCCACTTCACTTGACCAGCCTAAAGAAAAGAAGGAAGAAAGGAAAATAAAATATCTTTATGATCTCTGGACAAAGACAGACTTAAAACATGAAAGCAAAAGCCATAAGAGAAAATGCTGCTAAAGTGACTAATTAACATTTATAAAAACTTTTTTTCCCAACAAAAAACAACATAAAAAAAAAAGTACAAAGACAGCCACAGACTGGGAGAAGGTATCTACAATGCATATAGTCAATAAAGGATTAGTGTCCATAATATATAACGCCTATGAAAATAACCTCCGTACCGACCAGCCACCAAAAAAAAGAAACAACCTATCAAAAAATGTGTGAAGATATGATCAGACACTTTAGAAGAAAAATCCTAAATGATTAATATATAAAAATAGAGAATTCAATTTCTCTAATAATTAGGGAAATGCAAAATATATTTCACAGCCATTCACAGCCAATTGGCAACAATTTTAAAGTGTTGGGAATGTGGGGAAACAGAAATATGCAATACCTAGTAAAGTTGAAGATGTAAATATCCTATAACCTGGCATTTCCCATTTGCAGGCTCAATATTCAATCAAGTCACACACATATTTTTAAAAACCATGCACGTGGATGTTTATTGTCACTGTAATACTAAAATAGCTGATGAAACATTTTCAGTTTTTTTCATATTTAGCATTTGATAGAGTTTTTGGATGTGTTGTCCCCCCAAATTCATGTGGAAATCTGATCCCCAATGTGGCAGTGTTGGGAGCTGTTTGAGTCACGGGGGTGGATCCCTCATGAATGGATTAATGCTCTCCCTGGGGTGAGGGTCCTGAGTGAGATCTCGCTCTATTAGTTCCCATGAGAGCTGGTTGTTTAAGAGACACTGGCACCTCCCTCTCTCTTGCTTCCTCTCGCCATGTGATCTGCTTGTACCCACTGGCTGCCTGCCGCTTTCTGCCATGAGTAGAAGCAGTCTGAGGCCCGTGCCAGATGCAGCAGTCCCAGAATCGCAAGCCAAATAAACCTCTTTTCTATATAAATTACCCAGTCTCGGGTATTCTGTTATAGGAACGCAAAAACAGATTAATACAATATCTTTAGGGTTGAATGGATATATCAACATGGTTTGCTCCTTCAGTGAACTATCATACAGAAGACAAAATGAATGAACTTGATACATCAACACCTGTTCTGTACTCCAAGTTAAATTTCTCTAGCTATTTCCAGACTAGGCCTTCAATTTCTACCTTTTGTGCCAATGCTCATGGCTCTTGTCCTTCCCCTCACTTATAGACCCCCTAATTTTAATGATATACAGTAATTTAAATGCCACTTCCTCCTGAAACATCTCTGGGTCCTTTTAATTCTGACATTACAGATACAAAAACAAAGAGCCAAAACATTGAGTCATGCTAAATTCACATGGCAGATGAGTGACAGAAGAACTAGAACCCTGATCTTCTGAGGCCCTGTACCATGCACAGCCAAAGATAATCTCAGAGAATGGTAAATATAGAATTGATCCCACCTCCCATCCTGGTACACTTTGTCCCTGAAATATCCCTGGAAATCTTTGGTCTCAGCTTCCACAACCCCTTCTAGCTTGTGAAGTATTTACATCAGGCCACACCACTAAACCTCTATGTGACTCTAAGTCAGTGAAATCCTTTTGTGCCTCAGTTTCTTTATCCATTAGATGCCAATAATTCCTGACTGGCAATTGCATGAACTCATTAATAGAACCAAATGAAATAAACTAGAAATGTGTTAAATCATGAGAAATTATTACCTTTTTTATTCTTGGGATATGTGTGTGTGTATGTGTGTATATATATTTTTTGACAGCTGGCCAGTACAGGGATCCTAACCTTTGACCTTGGTGTTACAAGGCAGCCTTCTAATCAACAGAGTTAACTGGCCAGCCTGTTCTCAGGATGTAGAAATGCTTACCCTCTTGCTAAAAGGATAATGGATAGCCAATCTGTAAATAAATTTGATTTTGAGGGTTTTGCCATTGAAGACAGTAAAGAATGGTGGTGGAGGGCGGATGCTGGCATTATAACAGAAGCAGGACTCTGAAAGCTCAGCTCCCTTTTCCTGACTCCTGCTTGAAGGTTTTGTGCCATTGAATTCCCTGGCACAGCCGGTCCTGACAAAATATTGAAGTTGGCCAAGTTTGTCTTTAAAACTTCTTCCGTGTGCCCTTTCCCCTGGTTTAGGCTTCATTACATCTTTCCTGGGTTACTGAGGGAGGGGTTCTGTACAACCTCCTCTCCTCTACCAACCACTCTTCGGTCTCCCACTATTCAAGACCTATGAGGACTGTGAGGTTGGGAACTGTGCCTGGCTCCATCTTGGCAGAGAATTAGTATTTAACAAATGCTGAACTGAGCCAAAAAGACAGCCTGTGTGTGTCTTCCCCCTTGACCAGCAGCTTTGTGCTAAGTTGCTCCTCCTGCTCACAAGGAAAATGTCTGATGGGTCCCTTCCCACAGACTGCTGGGAACCATTACATTTGCCCTCCCCTCCTAGGCTCTGTGCATTTTCAACCAGGCCCCTGGAGAGCAGTGGTAAACCAGGGGGATGGTCACATACAGCAGTGGAGGGAGGCACAATGGCTGGGAGTGTATGGGCTTGAGGACTGCAATCCCTTCCCTGACTTTCTTGCCCTGCTCTGACTTCTCTGCTGCAGTCCAGAGGTTTCACGCCACCATGTTCCCTGACATGGATAGGCAGGAGGCCTGGGGTCCCACAGACAGGGATAGGGCTGAGACAGGCTTTAAAAGTGAGCAGGTTATGTTCTCTCTCTGTTCTCATTTTTAACATAGAGAAGTATTTCTCATCCCCCTGCTTCACACTGCTGTTAAGATTAAGTGTGAAAGTGAGTAAGAAGAGAAGTGAGACAGGTAAGGCATCTCCTGAGCAGGCTGGTGTGCTGGGCTCTCCCACCTGCAATCCTTGGGCCACTGCTTACTTGGACTTCTGTCTGGCTGCTCGGAGCCACCTCTGATGGCCCTCCTCTAACACAATATACCAAGGACGTAAGGACTCAACATGGGAAGCCCTGCCTCCTGAGTGACCCTTTATCTACACAGAATTGTTTTCTCTGCCAAATAGACCAAAAGGAAGGAAGACATTAGTTCTTTTCTTAGCTCTTAAATGGCTGACATTTCAGGAAACTAAAATTCTGAATGGGATCAGAGGGGATTTCAATTCATTCTGCCTATCTGCAGACAGGGTCAGTCTTACATGAGGACTCCATTATACAGGGTATACTATAGAGGTTCAGGGAGGCTCTTGTCCAAAAATCTCTTCCAATCTTATCTATTCATACTTGGAAATCCATCATTAGAGCTTTATTTCTTTGGAAAAGGAAAAATGTGGTTTTTTTGTCTTCTGTAAAATCACACAAATCACACATATAAAATAGTATCAGTTACCTCCATGTGAATGGAGTACATTGGTCCTTTCCTGAGAGCAGGCTCAGATGGAGAACAGACTAGAACATTGAAGATGTTCCCTGAGGCTGGAAGAGGGAAGACGAGAAGCATTTAAAAGAAAAAAGTTTGAGGGAGGTGGAGCTGGTGAAGCCTTTTCACCTGGACAGTCAGGTAAGGACTCTAAAGCACCCATTAAAGCTACACATAAAAAAAAAGCCAGATAGAAAAAGAAATCATTCTGCATGATTCTATTTACGTGTAGTAAATGCAAATGAATCTCTAGTGACAGAAAGCAGATTAGTGACCACCTGGGCCAAGTTGGGAGGACACAGGAAGGAGGAATTATAAAGGCGCATGAGGGAACTTTGGGGGGGTGATCAATATCTTGATTATTAAAAAAAAAAAAATCTTGATTATAATGGTGGTTCCAGGAGTGTATATGAAGGTGTTTCAAGAAGTTAGTGGAAAAAGAGAATTGAAAGATAATTAATACAAATATTTCCATCAACTCTTTGAAGACCCCTTGTATATGTCAAAACTTATGAGGTAGTACACTTTAAATATGTGCAATTTATTGCATGTCAGTTACACTTCAATAACACTTTTAAAAATTATTTTATTTTAAATTTAAAAAATTTTTTAATTGACACACTGTAGTTGTACATATTTATGGGGTACAATTTGATGTTTTCATAGGTATATTTTACATAAAGATCAAATGAGGGTATTTGGCATATCCATCATTAAACAACTAATGTATATAGAGATACTAGGTAAAAATCGTACTAAACATGTGCATCTAATTTTACTGTATTTAAAACTCCACTAAAAGGGATTTTTTCCCCAAGGGCAAAGTCTACAATGGGAGCTCTTGGAAAGAAAAAACATAACATCAGAAATGAAATACTTAGGGCCGGCCCGGTGGCGCACTGGATAGGAAAGGAAAAGCAAACATAGTTGACTACATGGCTTAGCTGTAAGTGGCACTTACATTCTCATAATAGGACTGACCAGTTAGCTCATTTGGTTAGAGCACAGTGCTGATAACACCAAGGTCAAGGGTTGGATCCCCTTACCAGCCAGCTGCCCCCAAAACCCCCGAAACAAAAACAAACACTAGCTACTGATCTACGAAAAATTACGCTATACCTATGTTGGGAGCCAGGGACATGGGGAAGGTGCATATTTGTAGAGGAGGTGAGTGGAAAAAAAGAAGCTAAATCCTCATCTCCCTTGGTGGGAAGTCAACAAATAACGCCTAAACTGAAAAATCCAGGAAGTAGCATTATAAACATGTTATTTAGAGATAAGTAAATTCCAAAAGGATTAGTTAAACAAGCTGAAAGTGGTCCTTCTAAGGAAAGGGAAATGGGGTTGGGGTGGGTAGATAGAGGCTGAGGACCGCTTTTATTCTTAACAAACCTTGTAGAACTCGTTCACTTTTTAAACTAAAACTTTGTATAATCGGTATAACTTTGATAACATTTAAAATTAAAAACATAAGTGTGGTGAAGGGTGGTAAAATGAACACATACTGAACACTGGCAGTGCGAACAGGTGTTCTACATATAGGTGCCACACTGCTGGTGCCCAAGTTTTACGAGCTGTTGTGGTTCATGCATAAGACATGTACAGAGATGCTTCTATTTGCAAAACAGCATGAGGGCTGGTCCCATCCTGTGCCAACTGCCACCTCAGGAAGTCATTTAGCCTAGGTCTCAGCTGTCTCACCTTGAGAAACCAGATTCAAGGAGTGGTGAAGATTTCATGGGTAAGTGTCTGTAGACGATGTGGGTAGGCAGGGCTGAAATCTACTGTGTAATTCCTAACTTGGAGAAGAGCAAGGCAGGGGGGGTAGAACTGTGGTGAGTGGCACCGAAAACATGTAGTCTAATAGTGGAAACAGACTCTGGCCCCTGGCAGCATGAAGAGAACAAGAAGCAGATCCTGCTAAGCAGAGCAGGGCTGCTTGTGGGCTTGCTCCTCCCCTGTATGTACGACATTATATCAATACTCCTGTGTCTTAAATTTCAGTGGAAACTGTAGAGTTTCTGCTTCGGGATGTTGAAATGGCAACTCCATAGGGTGGTTTCTGAGAGTGAGTTCTGTTGTCAGCTACTGCCAGCAGCAGTAGACCATGTGATACCAGATCTCGGGGATAAACACTCATCGGAGAGGCCACGGTCTAATTAGAGAGCTGAGACAAACCATGTTCCAGTAGAACTCACAATATAAGGTGTAGTGTGGAATAAAAACACCCCAAACTAGAAATTAAAAGACCTAACTTCCCATTCTTCCTCTGCCACTGCTTGCTTTGTGACCCTGGGTAAGTCACACCCCCACTCCGCCCATGGCTCACTTTTCTCTTCTGTAGAAAGACTTGATTAGATTCTTTTTTTTTTTTTCCTTTTTGTCTTTTTTACTGGCCGGTAACGGGATCGCAACCCTCAGTGTTGCGCCCGCACCACGCTCAGCCAGTGAGCGGGAACCAGTCACCACATGGGATCCGAACCCTCAGCGGAAGCGCCGCCGTGCTCCCAAGCGGCGCACTCTCCAGTGCACCACCAGGCCGGCCCTGATTAGATTCTTTTAAGGGTCCTTTCCTGGCATGTAAGAAAGTAAATCCCCTGAGGGCAGGGACCTTGTCTGTCTTGTTCATGGCTCTGTCCCCAATACCTAGCAGAGTACCTGATACACAGTAGGTGCTCAATAAATATTTGCTGAGTGAATGAAATGGAAAATAAAGACAATTGGTTTATTGATTCTCAAAACTGGAAAACGACCCCAGTTAATACTTTAATTTCACAGGTGAAAAAACAAAAGCCCAGTGAGGAGAAAAAAATATGTTTGTGGTCATCACAGCTAAGCAGGGATGGAACTGAGACTCAAGTACCCACACTGTGGGATCTCCATTGAGGGCAGATCACAGCAAACTAGATGGGAGCGGAAGAACCACATCTCTGAATATTTAGAGATGAACCTCAGGGTAACAAAGTTTTCTGAGCTAACTAGTGAAATTTGTCTGTGGAAGAAGATACAGTAAAAAGTATACACAGTATCTGGATTCGAGTCCCAACTCTGTTATTTACCTGTGTGATCCTGGGCTAGCTACCTGATCTGAGTATGTTTCTTTTACTGGAAAACAGAGATAATAACAGTATTTACTTCACATAAGTTTTGTTAGAATTAAAGTTAGATGTGGTATGTAAAGAAAATATTTTTCAAGCTGTAAAATATCATAGATTATCAATCTGTTCAGCCAGGATCCCTCCTGAATAATATCTCACTCACTAACAAATCAATACAGCTTTTTTTTTTTCCCCTTTTTGTCTTTTTTTTTTCATGACCGGCAACGGATCGCAACCCTCAGCGTCGCGCCCATACTGGACTGGGACCGGCAACGGGATCACAACCCTCGGTGTCGTGCCCGTACCTCGCTCAGCCAGTGAGCGGCCGGTCTGTATGTGGGATCCGAACCCTCGGCGGGAGTGCCGCTGCGCTCCCAAGCGGCGCACTGTAGCAGTGCGCCACCGGGCCGGCCCCAAATACAGCTTTTTAATAATAGTTTGTCCAGCCAGCTAGTTGTCACTTTGAAAATCAAATGGAGGACCTTAAAGGTTGGCTAACTTTTGATGGAGTAGAGCAGGAGGAAGAAGTGGGCAGTTAGAATCTAAGTGGGGGCACTGCAAGGCCAGTTCTGAGTGGCCACAGGCAGAGCATAGAGGGGGAAGGGCCAGGAGGAAACCAGATTCTAGACTCTGTGATTGGGAGGACCTGTTAACCCTCTTGGTCTGTTTCCTCATCTGTAGAAGAGAGATAACAATATTACCTCTGCTAACTTGGAGGCTATCGTAATGTCATGTGACCATGGATGCAAAGAATTTTTAAGAATCTTTGATCACCATCTCCACAGACAGGATATTATCACTCATTTATAAGAGCATGGATGAGGGGATAGGAGGCACACTTATTATAAACCTTGCCCACTGCTACGGACTAAATTGTGTCCACCGCCCCCCGTTCATATGTTGAAGCCCTAACCACCAATGTGACTGCATTTGGAGACAGGTCCTTTAAGGAGATAATTAAGGTTAAAAGAGGTCATAAGGATGTCCTTATAAGAAGAGGTAGAGACACCACGGATGTACACGTGCAGAGAAAAGTCCATGTAAAGACAAAGCAAGAAGTTGGCCATCAGCACACCAAGGAGAGAAGCCTCAGGAGAAACCAAACCTGCCAACACCTTTATCTTGAACTTCCAGCCTCCAGAACTATGAGAATAAATTTCTATTGTTTAAGCCACCCAGTCTGTGGTATTTTGTTATGACAGCCCTAGCAGACTAATACACCTACCTTACAAGTTTGCTTACTCCCTTCCCCAGAATAGGTTCTCTCTTCATACAGAGAAGTATTGCACAAAAGTACCTCTCAGAGGCATTCTGGCCTGCCAGTAAAAAGAGGAGGCAGTGTGACTAACAGTCAGGACCAGGTGCCAGGACCTTGTCCAGTCTAGTGGCCGTTACACTCCTAAACTGCTAGGTGAGTGGAAACCAGCTTTGTCTGCTCTTAGATACCAAGTTTGTCTTCTTTCACCTACATACCAAGATCCTGAGGCTCAACAGAATGATAGAGGGGTGAAAGCTTTTAGTCAAAGGGAAGGATGTAGGTCCATGATTAAAGCTCAATTTCCCACTGTTATGTGCTGTGTAATTTCAACAATGATACCTTAGAAATAGAGGACACCATTTATATCTTGGTCAGGAGCTCTGAAAGTAACTATGTGGGATTCTTTGAGAATTGAGTTCTGTCAGAAACTAAAAAACAAAAACCAGAAACAAAACCAAATCTGGTAACTCTGCATGACTCCTTACAAATTAACTTCACAGGTTTATCCAGTCAACATGTAGTTGACTTCACAGGTTTATCCAGTCAACATGATCAACACGTAGATTATCTACTACATGCCAACCTCTATTATAAATCATATAGATATAAGAATAAAATAGATGTAGTTCCTACCCTTATAGAGCTTACAGTTGAGTGGGTGGAATACAGACAACAGCCTAAGGATCAATATAAAACTCTTTGGCATGGCATTGAAAACCCAGTTCAATCTGGGCCCAGTCAACCTCTGAGTTACTGTCTACCCTCCTACTAAGATGCCTTGCTCCAACCAAGTCATCCCCAGTTAAACCTTTCTCTTTTTTTTGACCGGTAAGGGGATCTCAACCCTCAGCATGGTGTCATCTGCACCACGCTCAGCCAGGGAGCACGCCGGCCATCCCTATATAGGATCCGAACCTGTAACCTCAGCGCTACCAGCGCCGCACTATCCCGAGTGAGCCACGGGGCCGGCCCCAAACCTTTCTAACCTCTGTGTTTTTCACTCCTGTTCCCCATCTGTTTCCTAAGCCTTATTTAAATTCTCTTCATACAGCAAGGTGTGGAAGGCAGCCTCCAAGATGGCCCACAACAGTCTCTGCCTTTTGCTATTCACATCCTCGTATGTGGGCCGAACCTAGTGACTCACTTCTGGTGAAACAAATCCAGCAAAACTGATGGAATATCACTTCTGATATCAGGTTACAAAAGGACTGTGGCTTCCATCTTGGCCACACTTCCTTTCTCTTAAATCTTTTACCCCCGGAGGAAACCAGCACCAAGTCTTGAAGCAGCCCTGTGGAGAGGCCTATGTCAGGAGGGACTGAGGCCTGCCAAAGACCATTTCACTGAGCTTGAAACTGGATTCTCCTCTATCCCCCAATAAGCCTTTAGGCGAGAGCTTGATTGCAACTTCATGAGACATACTGAGCCAGAGGCACCCAGCTAAGCTGCATCTGGATTCCAGACCCACAGAAACTACTGGAGAATAAATGTTTACTGTCTTAAGCCACTAAGTTTTAAGGTAATTTGTTATGCAGCAATAGACAACTAATACACAAAGTGGGGTAATATGTTACGCAGCAATAGACAACTAACATACAAGGCTTGGTTCAAATTGCTCCCCTGGATTTTCCTTGACCTAGCCTAGCCCAGAGCAACCTCCACCTCATTTGAACTTGATGGAGACCTGTTCATCTCATTTGTCATTTTGTACATCGGCAACATAAGTTACCTTCTATCCTCTGTGTTTTTGGTCCTTTCCAAGTAACCTGAGGTCAGTAGCTACTTAAATTTCTTATGTATCCTTGTTCGGAACAGGTGTTAGGCCAAGTAGAGAAAGAGGTAGGCCTTGAGAGGCTAGAACTGTGTCAGAAAGGGGCTTTTTGTTCGTGTTTGGTGACTGACTAATGAATGACTTATAGGTGGGAAACTAAAGTGGATGTTAGAAGAGGGACCACAACTTGGGAAGAGCTGATTTCTGGCCTTCATCAAAATGAGGTTTCAATACTGACAGCCAGTGTTCCTTGTAAATTCTTTCTGGCAATTTCCTTCTTATTGTGTGAGGGGTTTAGCCTTGTGTTAGCAGTGTGACAGACAACAGGGAGGGTAGCTCTGGGACACTGGGGTCACTTCAGAGGAAGGGAAGCCAATTGTTTTCTCAGGGCCCCTTCTCTCACGTTTATTCTTTTCAGGACCTCTGTAGCAGAACTGTGCTGAAGCCCATTTCCTACACGTAGCACCATTTATTTAAAAAACACACCACATATACACAACAAACCAAATGCAAAGGAAAAAAGGGGAAAAAAGGCTGCTGAAGACCAGAGTCACTAAAAGTTCACGCTAAGAATAGACAAGGAACTCTGAGAGCTGCTCAGCTATGTGACCTCCTGCAGGGACTTGGCAAGAAGCTCAATCCAGTTTTGCTTTTCCTACGCTTTTAGAAAGAAGCACTAAATTGGGAGTCAGAAGACCCAGGTACTAGACTTGGCTCGCCAGTGACTCTTTCAGTGAATTTGGGTAAGTCCTTCCCCTCTCTGGGCCTCAGTCTCCCATTTGTGAAATGAAAGGGTTGGACTAGACTCCAAGATTTTTTGACTCTAACATTGAGAGGACACAGGAAAATAGAAAAGTATGCTGGCGAGCTGGGGAACCAGGAGACCTGCCTTCTTCTCCAAGCTCTGCCACTAAGGAGCGCAACCTCTTTGGGCCTCTGCTTCTTCATCTACAAAACAAGGTGCTATATTTATTCATCTAGTCTTTCAACAAGTATTTGTTGAGCACCTACTATGTGCCAGGCATGGTTCTGGAGATATGATGGTGAGTGTAACTTGCCACTAGACTAGACAAGTTCTTGGCACCTGGTCCTGACCATCAGTCACACTGCCTCCTCTTTTTACTGGCAGGCCAGAATGCCTCTGAGAGGTACTTTTGTGCAATACCTCTCTGTATGAAGAGAGAACCTATTCTGGGGAAGGGAGTAAGCAAACTTGTAAGGTAGGTGTATTAGTCTGCTAGGGCTGTCATAACAAAATACCACAGACTGGGTGGCTTAAACAATAGAAATTTATTCTCATAGTTCTGGAG
Source organism: Galeopterus variegatus (assembly GCF_000696425.1). NCBI lineage: Eukaryota > Metazoa > Chordata > Mammalia > Dermoptera > Cynocephalidae > Galeopterus > Galeopterus variegatus. Next base: position 46,723 of record NW_007727165.1, on the reverse strand, counting down.
GCTGGAAGTTCAAGATAAAGGTGTTGGCAGGTTTGGTTTCTCCTGAAGCTTCTTCTCCTTGGTGTGTCTATAGGAGAAGATAAACTATAATTAAACAATCACATAAATGAAGGTGTAATAATGCTAAGGTAAGTACAAGGAAGGGAGGATCACACTTGTTTCTCAGTGATGGAGGCACAGACATAGTAGGCAGCTCAGCTGGGAGGTGCAGAGAAACCCTTTTAAGAACTCACATCTAAAGCCACAGTTTTTTTTTTTTCCAGGATGGCACAGCTCAATTAACCAACAAGAGGGAATCTACTACAACAGAGACCTACTACACTGAATCAACCATCCAACTCCCATCTTCCTGGATCTTACACTAGTGGGAGAATGGACTCATAAATTGATAAAGCTATAAAATGTCTCACACTGCTCTGATTGTGAATTATGTGTTTCAAATAATAATGTTTATAAGAATTAAGAATTCAGTGAGGATTTGAATGTGGTAGAGCAACCAGAGAAATTTTCTTATTACTAGAAATTGAGATAGACACTGCAGGTCTGCTGCATAGTTTTAGATAAACAGAAATAATGATATTAGGGTGCAATGGTCCCATTCCCTACTACTAACGGAGTAGAGGTACATGGGACAGACAAGAGAATCCAAAGTGGAAGACTCTGGAGGAATTCCGGTCAGATGGCGGAATAGACGGTCTGCAGTGTCACTTTCTCCCATAAATCAACCAATTTACAACTATAAAAATGTAACATCAGCCAAACTGGGGCCGCTGGAGCTCAGAGGAAGAGGAGGAGAGATCTATGGAGTTCATGAAGGCAGGAGAAACCATGATGAGAGAAAGAAAAAACCGCTCTGAACATTTTGGGCTGCGGCCACTTTAAGGCTCGAGCTGCTGAGCGCATGGAGCAGGAGCCAGCAGGAGCCGAAGCTGTGCGTTTCAGATGGAGTTACTTGGAAGTGGCAGGGGAGCAGAGGGTCTTGGTGGCCCCCAGGACAGGAAGACTACTAATAGTGTTCCCATGGACCAATGTAGGAGTGAGGAGCCAGAACAGCTGAAAAGGGGGAGCCATTCAGAGGCCAGTGAGTCATCACAAGGGATCAGCGCAGGGCCTGCACCATGGGACGTGTTTGGAGCATAGGCGTTGGGGAGACTGGCCCACTGGGAGAATGCTGGGACACAGCAAGGACAGCCGATCCGCCCCCCAATCAAAACAGGACCACTCAGAAGAGACTGGTCAGGAATGCAGAACTGCATGGGATGTAGTATGATGAAAAAACTCAGGCCCAGATCAGAGTTTCTACACAACACAGGTGCACCTGGTCTCCAGAGAGCCGGAAGTACCTATAAGGTCAACCATTAAACCCTGAGCTGCACAAAAAGCCTTCCCTAGGGAAACAGCAGCAAAGCAGCAATTTAGCTCAACCACACAGCTCAAGTACTGGTTCCCACAGGAAGTTCCCCCATTTTAGAAGTAAGCAAAGGACAAAAAATTAGTTCCAGCCCAGGCACACCAGTAGCGCCTTGGGGCCTACCAGGGGACATGAGGCATGGAGCCAAGGACAGGACCCCTGCCCACAACCAGTCACTCCACCAGCACCTCAGGATCCAGCCTGGGAAAATGAGGCTTGGAGCCAGGGACCAGACCTCCCTCCCACAAATAGGCACCATGCAAGCACCTCGGGGCCCACCTGGGGATTCAAGTCATGGAGAAGTGGACTGGACCCCCCTCTCACAACCAGGCACATTGCACCAGTGCCTCAGAGCCCACCTAGTGACCTGAGGCATGGAGCCAGGGACTGGACCCCCCTTCCACAACCAGGCACGCCACCAGAGCCTTGGGGCCCACCCGTGATCCTGAGGCTTGGATCCGGGTACCAGACACTCCCCACAACCAGGAATGCTGCCAGCACAAAGGAACATGCCAACATTACATACATGTGGATGGCCCACCACAGCCACCACTATAACCATGGCTGCTGTGAAAGTGGTTAGATGCCACAACCACCACCCAGATGGTCCACCAGCCACTGGAGTGCACTGACACAAGGAGAGTCACCAGCAGAGATAAAGAAAAGAAGAGGACGTCTCTCTCCCCAAAGCCCATTTCAGAGTGACAGAAGAATCATCTGCTCTATGATAATATTGGGGGACCTGATCACACCTCTCAGCATTGGACAGATCATCTAGGCAACAAATCAACAGAGTAGCCATTATTCTTTCAGACGGAGAGAAGAAATCTAGGGAAATTAGAGAGGGGAGGGGGGAGGAAGAGGGGGATGGGGAGAGACTGGACAAGTGGCATAAAGAATAACTACCATTTGTAACAATATATATGCTAGTAATATTGATTTGATAAACATATCTCAATGTTGAGCCCCCCAAATTTATATAATCAATTTTGATTCAGTAAAAATTAAAAAACAACAACTACAACAACAACAAAACAAAGTGGAAGACTCCTAAGTCCCTTTTAAGGGCAGAAGAGATTCAAGGCCCACTTTTTATCAAGGAGCAAAAGACCTCTTCTATGACCTACTGAACACTGTCCCTTGGATTGGGAGGCCTGCTATTGATGGGATTCCTGACTTCTGGCAGTGAGTCTGTTGTCTCACTTGTAAAATGAACAGATTAGATGATATCCAAAGTCCCTTGTAGCGCCCAGAAAGATGGCTATAACTAGATTCTTTGTAAGAATTATTATTTTATAATAAAAGTATGGAGTATTCAGGCATAAACAAGTATATCTTAAAATCTTTTTCTTTTAATAAAAATGGAAGGAAGTGATACACTGTTCTGCACTCAGCTTTTTTTTTACTTAATATCTCTCTTAGGTTGTTACATGTCAGCACATGCAGATTTACTTCATTCTTTTCCATTTCTACATAGAATCTACTGTAGGACCTATCACAATTTACTTAATGAATCTCCTTATTGATGGACATGTTGTGTGTTCCTAGTCTTCTTCTCTAACAATCAGTGTTGCAGGCATAGTGCTGATAAAACCAAGGTCCAGGGTTTGATCCCCTGTACCCCGTACTGGCCAACCACAAAAAAAAGAAAAAAAAAAGGATGTAAGAAACAGTGTTGCAGTAAACATGTTTGCACTTATGGTTTTAGGCACGTGTGTGAATATATCATATATAGGATAAATTCCTAGTTCTGGTGTAGCAGTGTCAAAAGGTTAGTGCATGTTAAATATTACTACTACTAAACTGACTTCCTTTGAGTCTATACCAATTTCCACTTCTACCAATTCATTCATTCATTCATTTTTTTTAATTCAACAATATTTGAGTGCCTACCACATGCCAGGCAAAATTCTAGGCCCTGGGGACAGCAAATGCACAATAATGACAATGCAAAGACAAAATCCACTCCTTAATTGAGCTTATGGTCTTATAGGGGAAGAGGACAAACAAAAAATAAAATATGTAACATTTCAGGTGGTTATAAACGCTATGGCTAAAATTAGGCAGAGAAAGGAGTATTGGCTAGTGGTGGGGGTTGGCAATTTAAATAGGATTGCTAGGGTATGAAAATTCTAAACCTCAGTTTTCTCATCTGTAAAGTGGGAAAATAATAGTACCTATGTCATGGGACTGTTGAAAGAATTCGATTACTGTATGTCTGGTACACAGTGAACATTTAATAAACGGCAGCTATTCTTATTTAAACAATTTTACAGCTGAGGAAACTGTGGGCCAGAGAGGAACAATTTGTCTAAGGTCCCAGGGAAAATTAGAAGTTGGGTAGGAACCAGAACCCAGGCCTTCTGACCCTCCCTGCACATACTTTGAAATATATACCAAGGGAACAAAATCACTAAGAAGCCATCCTCCTGGAGATGCTAATAGGCAACATGGTTTCTGAAACAGAAACAATGTTTTTGGTTGAGTAGCGCTCTGAGAATGTAATTTTCAACACGCACAAAATAGGAGGGAAGATGTGAGAGTAAACAAGGTCCTTCTTCTTCAAGAAACTGGCCAACTTCACTCAGACCTAAGGCTGAGCCTGCTGGGGTTTACTTACAAGATGTTCAGATCCAGGATGGTGCTCTCAGCCAAAGGCAACAAGCTTTCTGGCTGCTGCTGGCCCATCTGCTCTGATGAGACTCTCCCAAACCCTGGACTCCCATTGGTTTCATTCCAAGGAATCTTGTGGAGGAAAGATAAGCATAAGTTAAGTCACAGCTGTAGAAATAATAAGATCTGGAGGGGCACTTGTATCTATTTGGTCGGGTGAGATTTTCAAGTAGGCCAAGTATGTGGTGGTGGTGGTGGTCTCTCAACTCTGTGCCTTTTTCTTGCCCTGTGGCACTTCCTCTCCCTGTCCACAATGAGATACCCACTGCTTCCCTGGGCCTTCTGCCTACTCAGAGCCCTCTCCTTTTTTCAATGAGAGTCTCATTCCCTCCACTCCTTTTAACCTCTTCTTTGGAAATATATATTTAAAAAAGAAGATGCTTACTGGCTAAACAGTCAGTATGGAACTGGATTCAAGGAAGTCAGCATTCTAGGCTTGACTACTGGTTAATCAGTTCCTGTATGAACTTAGGGAAGTCAATTACATTTCTGGGCCCTCAATTTCTTTATCTAAAAAATTTTGTATATCATATGACATTTCAAATACCATGGAATAGATTTTTCTGCAAAGGCAATCCTGAATGATCTCCCTAAAGACAAAAAAGTACAGAGAAGTTCTGTGACCAAGGGCAGAAATTTTCAGAGTGGAGGTGCCAGGACCACTAAAATGCTATTAAGAGGTATGTTATGACAATCAATGTCTGGTGAATGGCATTCAGTATCTAGTCCTTGGTCAGCTATAAGGGAGTTCACACCTGGATGAGGCCTACGTTTCAAAGTTTATTTTTGTACTGAGTAGACCTCAATGCAGGGAAAATCCAGAATGTTGTGGACCACACCATCTGTACTCTTGAAAGGGGAAAGTCAAAAACTAATAGGAGCTTTGGCCCAGATCACCAACACCTCAATTACTTGAACATCATGTGTAGGGCAAACTGCAACATTCCTCTGCAAGGCTAGAAAGAGAAAGAGTGAGAAACATTCAATCAGATTGATAAAAGGGATCTTGAACTCAAATTTCAGAAAGTGACCTGAGATTTCAAAAGACGTTAAAACTAATAAGGAAATATGTGGATGTTTCCATTTATTTTTAAACTGGGGACAATTATATTAACAGATGACGCTTCTGCTGGGGTAATTTGAGAATACTTAAAAACCTTAGTGACTATCACTAATATGTGCTATTTTTCAAGGTGGTGTCCATAATCTTAACTTCACCCACAGAGAAAGGAAGGGAAGAATATGAGGGATGGAGACTTGAGACTCTGAATTCTGAAATAACCTTTGACAGTCTCTACATCATTGCTCCAACCTGGAAAGACAATCCAGATCCCAAACTTTTCTTCTTTGATGCCCCATGGTTGGGTTGACAACAAACTCTTGCAGGCTTGAGTCTTGAAGCATCATTGGTACAGCAGAAGCATTTGTAGATACTCAGCACAGTCACAAATTGCTTAACGATGGGGAAACATTCTGAGAAATGCATCGTTATGTGATTTTGTCATTGTGCAAACATCATAGAGTGTACTCACACAAACCTAGTTGGTATAGCCTACTACATACCTAGGCTATGTGCTACAGCCATTATAATCTTATGAGACTATCATTGTACAATCTTAAGAGATTTCTGTTGTTGCACATGACTGTATTTTGGTTGGGAAACATACCAAACCTGCTTAGATCCCTCTCCCTGCCGTGACACCAATATAGTTAGATCTCTGGAGTCAGTGGTGCATCCTAGAAGAAAAATACTGAAGGAAGAGTAGCACGATTTCAGAGTCCTCAGTGACTTTCCACTGAGCTGTGGGAAAATTTGACAGTTGACTGTGGCTGAATCATAGCACAGAGGTCCTGGCCACTCAAATCTTTGAAGATTCCTTTCATTCTTTTCCCAAAAGGGGAACCTGGCAAACTCCAATTGGTTAATTCTGTTTACCTTCTGTTCCTTGCAACTACATATAGATGCAGAGCTGTGTGTTCTCAATGCTAAAAAGGGTACCAGAATAATAGCATCTACAATCTGTAATTATAAAAGCTTTTATCTATCTAGTACTATGAGTCAGACACGTTTTATAGAATTTTTTCATTGAATCTTCACAACCACCCAGTGGGGTACTTATTACCATTCCTAATTTATAATGAAGAAACTGAGGCCCAGAGAGGCTATTAACTTGCCCATGGTCACACAGCTTGGGTTTGATCTGCTGAGATTGAATTTAAGCATTCTAACTTCGGAGTCTCTGCTCCTAACCATTATGTTATACTGTATCCCAAACACTGGCATAGGTATATGAAGCTCCAAGGCACTTCAGATATCACAGATCAACCCACAGATTTTGTCTCTTTACTTCAGGATTCAGGGCTCTCTCTACTTCATCAAAAAGCCTTAGGTTCTTTGCATCATCAGAATCTGGAGGTTTTTTATTAATACACTATCCCTTATTCTTTAGGGGCTAGAACTTTATATAAATATAAAATATTCTCATATAGTTTTTCTATAATGTACTTATTTCCTAATTCTCCTCCCACCTTTTTTTAAAGATAGACTTTATTTTTTTAGAGCATTTTAGGTTTATAGCAAAATTGAGTGGAAAGTACATAGATATCCCATATATCCCCTGCCCCCCACCTCCTCACACAGTCTCCCCCACTATCAACATCCTGCACCAGAAGGATGTTATAATCAATGAACCAACACTGACACAGCATTATCACCCAAAGTCCATAATTTACATTAGGATTCACTCTTGGTGTTGGACATTCTATGGGTTTTGACCAACATATAATGACATGTATCCATCATTATAGTATCCTATGGAATAGTTTTACTGTCCTAAAAGTCCTGTCTGTTCCAACTATTTCCCTTCCTCCCCCAAAGCCACTGACGACCACTGATCTTTTCACCGTCTCCATACTTTTGCCTTTTCCAGAATGTCATGTAGTTGGAATCATATAGTATGTAGCCTTTTCAAATTGGCTTCTTTCACTTAGTAATATGCATTTAAGTTTCCTCCATGACTTCTCTTGGATTGATATCTCATTTCTTTTTAGCACTGAATAATATTTCATTGTATGAATACACTGCAGTTTATTTATTCATTGGCCTACTGAAGGACATCTTGGTTGCTTCCAAGTTTTGGCAATTGTGAATAAAGATGACATAAATATCCATGTACACGTTTTTATGTGGACATAAGTTTTCAACTCGTTTGGGTAAACACTAAGAACTGTAATTGTTAGATATGGCAAAAGTAGGTTTAGTTTTATTAAAAACTGCCAAACTTTCTTCCGAAGTGGCTGCACTGTTTTGCCTTCCCACCAGCAATGAATGGGAGTTCCTATCACTCCACATCTTTGTCAGCATTTGGTGTTGTGCTTTGGATTTTAGTCATTCTAACAGGTGTGTAGTGCTAGCTCATTGTTGTTTTAATTTGTAATTCCCTAATAAAGTATGATGTTGAACTTTTTAAATGTTTACTTGTCATCTGCATACCTTCTTAGGTGGGGTATCTGTTCAGATCTTTTGCCAATTTTTTAATTAGGTATTTTCTACTGTTTTTTAGGGATTTTTTTTTTTTAAACTTGGCTCCTTCTTGCTGTTGCCTTCTTTTTCTTTAAATTCTAACAAAGTTAAAGTAGTTTCAGGTAGAAGAAAAAAAAATCTTTTAGCCAACTTTCCCTTTTTACCAAGTGTTTTAAATACTGCTATACAGCTATGATTTCTAATTCTTAATCATCTAATGAGTGTTTCCTGATTTCCTCATGATACCCTCCTCTGCCCCTTCCCCTTAGGAGATGACCAGTATGCCCCCTCAGCTCCCAAGTTCCATCTCTAAGCCTTAGTATATGCAGGTTCTTCCTTACATCCTGCTTTCTGTCATGGGGGCTGTGTCCCTACTCCTCCTAGGTAGTCTATACACAGTGACCTTGGCCCCACTAATCTTCTTCACATCCTTCTATAGCTGGACAAACTATCCCCTTTCTTTTGTGATGGATTAGAGATGGGCAAGAGCCTGGAAAAAAATCACATTTGGTGAAAAGACTCTGGTCTTTGTAGACAAACAAATCTTGACTCCTCTGGGCAAGTTAATTAACTGTGCTGAGCCTCATGTCAAGTGGACAGGAGAACCCAGCTTACAAGGTGATTACAAATATTGAAAGTAAAACATGTAAAGGGGTTAGTCCATCCTTAGCATACAAGGCACTGCTTTTTTTCTCTTTTGGCTTCCCACCCCCTTTTCCACAAAAAAGCTTCATTTCTAAAAAGCCCTATCTCCTCCCCTGTGGGAACAAGGGATGCCACAGGCCTCAATCCTGCCCCTCCTCCTCCTTCCATCCCATTTCCTTCCTCTTTCCCCTCTCCCCCTCCCTCTCAACTGCTCCACAACAACTTCATAGAATGTAAAAAAATAATAATTAACAAAATTTTTTTCAATTAATTTTAAAAAATAAAATAAAATAAAAAATAAAAAGCCCTATCTCATCTTCAAACAATGAACTGTTCTTTCTTCTTCCTTTCATTCCAAGCTTATTGAAAGTTTATTCTCACTGTTGACCCTTCCTTGTCCCCTATTTGATTAATTTTGACCATTATTTCTTGAGCTCCTGCTAGGGATCACCTTCACCCATTTCAATACTATCCCAAATTCCGAATACATAATTGTGAATTAGTCTCATTGCAGCATTAACTACTTCCAGCACTCTGATCTTGGGGGCCTGCTCATTCTTGTGTCTTTTCTATCTTCTCTGGACATTTCTGTCTTGGGTACTCTCTACCTCTCATCTTTTCACATCCTTTCTCTGGGTAATCTCTTAAACTCCCATGACTTCAAAAACCACTACGTGCTAAAACTTCTAACTTTCTCTCTATCCACTCCAAATTCCAACCCTTAAGCCCTAGACCTGAGTTTCCAGCTATTCACAGGGATCTCTCTCTTTGGAGGTCCCACAGGCATCTTAATCTCCAAATCTGCTTTTGTCTCGTGGCTCCTATTTCCTAAATGGCCTCACCATTAAGCCAATGCTCAAGCAAGAAGCTGAGTCATCTTGAATGTCCCTGTCTTTTATTCTCCATATTGTGTATTCGAGTGATCATGATCCCCTTGATTTTTATTTCCACACTGGCTCTTGAATCCATCCCTGCTATTCCTAGTGCTTTGGTTCAGGCTCTCATCATGTCTTGCCTTGGCTATTGCTGCAGACTGGAAGCCCTTACTTCTAGTCACTCTCCCTGTTCATCCTCTGCTTAGATCCCAGATTCATCTAATTAATAGATCTGAGCATATTAATCATCTGATATAAAGTCTTCCAGAACACTGACTACACAAAATCCTGAATATTGATAGTTGCCATTAGAATGGAGGTACCTCAGATGGGCAACATTGTCTTATTAATTACTGTAGCCCACTGCCTACTATTATACATTAAATATGCATTAAGAAATGCTTATTAAATGAATTAATAAAAGCCCAGAACTATGCCATGTGCATGGAGAATATGAAAGAAATACAGGATGGTCCCTGTGCTCTAGGAGATTACACTCTTGTTGGAGAAACATGATATACTCAAGAAACTGTTAAGTACCTAAACTGAAACACAGACTATAAATGCCAGAGAAGCTCAGAAAAGAGACAGGTGATTGACTTCTGCAGGCTTAAAAGAAAAAAAGAAAAAAAGGAAAAAAGGAAAAAGAAAAGAAGAGAGAAAGGTGAGTATAAGATAAAACTGTTGGTGAAGATATCACAGAGGAGAAAAGACTTAATCAGGATCTAAAAGGATGGGTAGAATTTGTGACAGGAGAGTGTAAAAGGCAGGATGCTCCAGAATGGAAATGGCACAGAGTATTTGCAGAACAGAAAGGAGCCTGGCTTAATGGGAATAGGAGATTATGTTGGGGAACAATGGGACTAAGCTGGAGTCATAAAGTAGGGCCAGATTAACAGAGACTCAAAAGTCAGGAAAAAAGGAGTTTGCCTAAAATAAGAAAGGATTAACTTTTCTGAGTACTCTAATAATACAAAAGCTAACATATACAAAAGCTATAATAATATAAAAACTACCTTTTGATGTCCACACATGCTCTTTTAACACAGCAGTCCTTTGAGATAGGTACTATTATTCTCATTTTACTGATGAGGATATTTTGGCATAGAGCCATTAAATAATTTGCTCAAAGTCATACAGCTATGTGTGAGGTCCTGTGCTAAGCACTACTGGCACAGATAAATAAAATAGTTCCTGCTTTCAAATATCTTGAAATCTAACCAAAGAGATAGGTACACAAATGATTATTTCATAAACAATTACCTATAAATCAGAGTGTTAGATATTATAATAAATATATACACAATATAGGAGTGTTATTTTAGGATAACCAATGTGAAAGTATTAATCTGTAAAGGCTCTACTGGAAGACAAACACTGAAATAGGAGAAATAAGCTTCCTAACTAATACAGCCTCCTAGCTAATACAATGATGCAGGCAAGATTCAGTGAGGAAGGTGATGATGGTGGATGTGGTAAGACTGGAGAAGGGGCAGGATGCAAGACATTTTTCAAGGAGCAATGATAGTAACAGGCTTAATGTAAGAACAAAGAATCAGATTTAATTTTTTAATTCTGGGAAAATCAAAGAAAGACATTAATAAGAGGAAGATAAATTTATTTCAAGATATGTGAGTTGAAGATGAACTGCACTGCTCTGGGAGAATATAAGAGGCCTTAGTACAGTAAGATTCAGAAATGAGACTTTTAAATTGTTAGTAACCAGGCTTGAGTTGCATATAAAGAATTTTAATGTTTTGATTAGGCTCTCTGCCAGTAGGATGGCCTTTGAATATTTCCTTTGGTTTTATTTTCTCCTCACTCTCTGCTAATCTCTATTACCAATTCTGTTTTGCATCATACTTTCCACGGAAATGAGGTGTGATTACAAAGCAACAAAGCTGGTTTAAACATACAAAAACTTATCCAAAACTCATTCCAAAAATGCTGTTTTGCTCAATGCTTTTCTGGAACTTCTCTGCTGGAGTTTCTTTCAGAGTCAATCTATAATCCAAACAAGAAAACCAATTATTAAACAGTCACACTTTATTTGTAAACATCTCCAACCTAATCACCTATTAACTTAACTTAGCTCTGAGTTAACTTTTCTTGTTTTATCAAAAGTAAAATCTAACCTCAAAAAAAAAAAAAAAGAGAGAGAGAGATTTCTTGCGTACCAACACTAAGGTTTTTCCAGAGGTTGTGCCACTGACTCCTTGGGCAACTTCAACAGAGGTTTTCCTATTCTGAGGAGTGGTAACATCACCGTAGGGGAAAAGTGGAGAATTAACATGTCTAAGCTCCTACTGAGATCTCGGCGTTGTACTGCTAATTATTTCACAGATTTGCTTTTCATTTAATCCTTGAAGCAACCGTACAAGCCAGTACTATCATCTATACAAGTCAGTACTATGCTAAAGAAGAATAAAAGGAAGCCCAAGAACAATTAAATAACTTGCTCAGGGTTATAAAACTAATATGCAGCAGATGTGGAACTTAAAAATGATTTTGCTACTGAACCATACTGCTTCTAATAATATAAGAACACTACTTTCCAACAGATGGAAAAGTTATTAAACAGTATCATTCTACGTAATCCTATACTATATGCCCATAACTTTAATACTCTTTTAATTTCATTTCTTTCCCCACCACCACTTTCCGTATTGATTGAGGGAAATATGAGTAGCCAGCCATGAAAATCTGTCATAGATTTTGAGTTGTCTACCTTATAGAAATAGATCATCAGGCTTGATGATTATGATAGCAAAATATGGTTTAAGTATGTTATTATCCAGGTCAACAAGCAAATAGTATTTTCTTCCCTTTATACAATATCTTCAAATGAAGGCTATTGTGTATTTACCATCAGGGGCTTTATTCATGAACTCTTAACTAAACACAGTTTTACTTACTCCTCCTTTGCATTCTATTCATTCACCACTGTAATACTATCCACATTTATATATAGCAGACTCTTATACTATCTTAAACTGCGTTGGAAGTCTGCAGGCTTGAATTATTTAAAAGAAAAACATTTCCACTTGTCCTGCCAAGGATGTTGATCAATGCTCACTTAAGTGATGTAATCATCTCATTTTGTAAGCTCCACTCTCTCTCTTCAGGTGACTAAGCAGTCTGCAATCTTCCTTCCTTTAATTGAATAATTTTCAGACTTGTGTCTTATCCTTCCGGTTTCTACAGATTCACACAATCATTTTCTCCTGTGAATATGGTAAAAGGTTTCGTGGTTAGAGTCCTTCTATAGCAAACATCTCTAGAACTCTCTAGATCTGCTTCCCATACACTGTTCCAATGCAACCCCTTTATGTACTCTTGTTTGTGTTCCAGACAGACTGGCTACTCTGCAATGGCTATCTTTTTTCTGCTTTTCCTTCTTGCTTGCAGTTTTGCTTTTCCTTCTTCTTGTATTGACCTTCCTGTGTCCTCCACACATCCTTCTGGCTCAGATGTTTTTACTCCCACCTCTGGACCTGTGTGGCACTTTTGGTAATGTTATCACCTAACATTATAAACACAGCTACTGTTTATTAAGTGCTAACTACGTGCTGTGTCTGGAGCCTTATGGGACACAAACTCTCCAATTTTTTCCCTCATCCCCTCATAATGCACCTCTTGCTCTGTGAAGTCTGTCACTTACAGGCCTGGCACATGGCAGGTGCTCAAGAAGTAGAAGCCATTATTATTATGATTACGAGAACAAGAATCATATGAATTATTCGTGTTTGACCCCAACGCCTGGCACAACGTCTGGCTCACTCAATATACAAGAGTACTTCAAAGAGTTCATGAAAAGATTCGCACTAATTCTATTTTTCCACAAATTTTTTCATATGTTTACAAAACTAACCAATGAAGAGAACAAATGTCAAATAGTTGTAAGACCCTTGTGAGACAAACTGCAGCTTGTCAGAGACTGCTGAAACTAACCCTTCAGAGTCCAGAAAGGAAAAGTACACAGTTAACAGATATGGGGCTGGGTTTCCCAGAAGCATGGCCTGGAAGTCCAATAAGATAGGTAGTACTACCAGGCTTAGGAAGCTCTTTTTGGCTAGTGACTATAGAGGTTGACCATGGAAGAGGGCCTTCAGTGGATTACTCTGGACACACACCAATATCAGTTTGGCTCCCTAGGTGCAGATGGTATGGTCAGACCAATTCCCTTGGATCGGAGAGAAACTTGGGACTATATGAGAGGCTCCGATGCCTGATTCTTAGAAAGAATTGAAGCCTATGTCTGCAGAGACCCAATGGTAGGATCGCACTTCTTGACTTTCACTTCTTGAGATACCAAACTGTCTATTCTATGGCCTGTTTATGGTTCTTTGAATTTGATAGCCCTAAGATTTTTTTGGTTCATGTTATAGCAATACACATAAATCATAGACTCTTTAGTTCAAGCACCCATCTGACAATTGACTTTCTTCTACAATACTCCCACCAAGTGGTCATCTGGACCACACTTGAACACCCTGAATGACTGAGAACTCATCTCCTGCAGAGACTGCCTATTTCATCTTTAGTTTATTTTTTAAATGAACTATAATTGATTACACATATTTATGGAGTACAGAGTTGACTATCAGTATTTGTGTGCAAATGTGATGATCAAATCAATATTATCAGCATGTTCAATATTAAAAATCATAATTATTTTTTGTGTCTCTTACCCAATTTTGTCCTAGCCCCCCTTCCCAGTTTATCTTTTGACGTCACCCGTTGGAAATAACTGTATTGGGCTGAAATATGCCTCCCTTAGTTTCTATCCATTGACTTCAGCTCCTCTACTTACAGGCATGTGGAACAAATAAAAACTTCTTATTTTCCTTCAGAAATCTGAATAAAGTGGCCATTTCCTGAGTTTGTTTGTTTTGTTTTTCTAGGTAAACATTCCCAGTGCCTTTAACTCTTTGTTTTTGTTAGATGTTCTCACCGACATCTTTCTCTTCTGTATATTCAAGATGATGTATATGCCATGTATCTAACCCAGAGCTAGATAAACTTTAGGTGTGCCCTGGCCACCACAGAACAATGTGAGACAGTCACCTCCACTGTGTTCTGAGTACTATATTTCTCATAATGCAACCAAAGACCATGTAAGCTTTCTTGGTAGCGACAACAAACTGTTTACTCACATTGAGCTTATAGACAACTAAACACCCCTAAATTCCACACATACTCCTGCTAAAAGCCCATTACATACCAATGCAATTGTTTTAGGGGGGAAGGAGGTAGAGAGAAAGGTTTGATTACCATGCTGATACTTCATAAAGTTTGGGGCCCAAAAATTCAACCCAGGATTTTGCATTTCTTTCTTTTTTTTTTTTTTTTCCTTTTTGTCTTTTTTCGTGACCGGCAACGGATCGCAACCCTCAGTGTCGCGCCCATACCAGACCGGGACCGGCCACGGGATCGCAACCCTCGGTGTTGCTCCCGCCCCTCGCTCAGCCAGTGAGCGGCCGGTCTGTATGTGGGATCCGAACACTCGGCGGGAGCGCCGCCACACTTCCCAAGCGGCGCACTATAGCAGTGCGCCACCGGGCCGGCCCAGGATTTTGCATTTCTGATGATACATATGCCCATGCTTAGTTTGCTAGCCCAAAGGATTAGGCAAACTAGTGATGAGTCACAGACTAGATGTCACCTTAGGCTAGTCACCTGTGCTTTATTTCATGGTCTCAGACTGCAGACTTTCTCAAAATTACCCATCTTTCAAATGTATGATATTTATCACCAGAAGAACTGGTGAAAAGACTATAAATGACTCAATGCAAAGCCATTATCACCACTGGAAAAATAATTCAAAGATAAGCATATATACAGTACATTAAAGATGGTATATTTATAATTTTCCATGGGAGAATTATATCTAAACACCTTTTCCTTGATTAAAAATATTTTATAGAGGGCCGGCCCGGTGGCGCACTGTAGAGTGCGCCGCTTGGGAGCACGGCGGCACTCCCGCCGAGGGTTCGGATCCCATGTGGAGACCAGTTCCTGCTCACTGGCTGAGCGAGGTGCGGGCGCAACACCGAGGGTTGCGATCCCGTTGCCGGTCCCCGGTACGGGCGCGACACTGAGGGTTGCGATCCCATTACCGGTCAGTAAAAAAAGACAAAAAGGAAAAGAATATATATATATTTTATAGAGATAACACTATATTTTCAAAGCATTTCAACTTAGTTCATTAGATTCTTTCAAATCAAAAAAAGTAAGGTAGGTATTATTATCCTTGTATTTAGACGAAGAAATTGAGACTCAGAAAAGTTGTGAATTATCTATAGTTACATGGCCAAAAAGGGGTAGAACAAGGGATGAACACTAAATCCTTTGATTTCTAGTCTAGTTCAGTCTCCATTGTACTCATGGCATTCCAACACAAGTGAGACAGACCAAGTCCCTGGCCTTAAGGCACTAATATCCAAGGTGTTCTCTAGGTGTTAGGCAATGTGCTCTACTTGCCATTGCCATCCGGATTTTAAAAAGGGTCTCACATTTCAGCAATTATAAAATCATAGAATGTATGAGAATTAGTCCAATACCTTTAACTTTAGAGATTAGGAGGTGGCATCAAATAATTTACCTAAAGCTGCAGTTACCTAATAGTAAAATCAAGGTTAGAACCTATTAAATACTCAGTCCAATATCCTTTCTCTTACAAAATACAAGTAAGCAGCTACTACCTATAGCAAGGACATTTCTAAAAATGAGGTCTGACACATATTCTCTGTAACTCAGGAATGTCATGCCTAAGGATCCCACCAAATTCCTAATCCAAGAGAATATGGGCCAAGAAGTTAATCAAAGAGGGACAAACCATGAGATACTGAACCAGCAACTTTCCTGTAAACAGAGCTGTACTATATGAAGCAGCCCAAGGGGATAGACCCTCCCATCCCAATATCTACTATTGTTGGAGCTATTCGGGGATTTAGACTATATGGGAAGATGTGCATAGGTTATATGCAAATACTACGCCATTTTATATCAGGGACTTGACCATCTTCAAATTTTGGTATCTGCAGAAGGTCCTGGAACAAATCCCCAACAAATACCAAGGGATGACTGTATATGTAAAAAGGACCTGGTGAGTGACTATGTAAACATTTGTAAATACTGACAGGATGTTCAATTTGATTCAACAATCATTTATTGAGCATCAGTTATATGCAAAGCACTGTAGATTCAAAGATATGCCATACCTCTATTCTCAAAAAACTTTAACAGATTCAATAGTAGCTGCACAGAGTGCTATGGCAACACAGAAATAGGAACTTAGCAAGGAAGGAGCCAGGGAGGCTTTCCAGAAGAGAAGACACTTGACTTGAACCTTACGGTTTGAGTAGAAATTACCTAGGTGAAGAAGCTGAGCAAAGACAAAGGCATGATATGGTGTGGAGTGTTTATGCAATTAGAGGTAGTTTGACAATGCTAGAGTCCAAAGTATCAGGCAGGGAAGAGGCACGGCATGAGGCCAAATCCGAGGGCCTTATGCCATGCCATTTTAGACTGCAGCCTAAACTAATGGATTATTCTGAGAATCAAGGTCAAGGGGGAATTTGAAGTTGGGAGGTAGGAAGACTGATTATGAAGTAATCTAGAAGATGATGAGAGCCTGTACAAGAACAGTAGCAATAGGAATGCATAAAATGCATCAGATAGGCCATATTTCAGAAAAAAATTAGGCTACTGTATGATGTTTTCTGAGGGGTGGTGTCTCCTGATCTAAATATTTCTCTCAGGGTCTCTCCTCAAGCCTGACAGTTCCACCATCAGAGGTCCTTCCTACAGGATCTTTAAGAGTTTCCTACTAAAATAGAGTTGAACACTGCATTTTAGTGTATATCAGCTAACAGTAAGATGGATTATAAAAATTTACTGGTACAGTTAACAATAATGCATCGTATATTTCAAAATAGCTAAAAGAGAGGATTTTAAATGTTCTCATTACAAAGAAATGATAAATACTTGAGGTGATGGATATGCGAATTAGCCTGATTTGATCATTCCACAATATGTACATGTACTGAAACATCACATTGTACCCCATAATGTACACAATTATTTGTCAATTAAAATAAACGAAAACTTAAAAAAAAAATTTTTAAGAGGCCTTTCAGAGATGAGCAGTGCTAATCATGAGAAGAAAGGAACCCAAAGCAAAAACAAGGGACGAAGAGTTCAGGCTGCTAAAAGGGAGACAAAGAAACTCATATGTCACAATTTTGACTAGGCTGGTCTTACTCTGCTACAAAATCCTTTTCAGTAAACTTGGGTGTTCTACTCCAAATGTCTTTCATGTAAGACACTTAAATCTATATAATGATGATAATAATAATAATAAAATAAACCCTAGCAAAAAAAGAATTGTGACTTCTGAGCTAAGGAACACCATGTAGGGACAAGTTAACCCAGAAATTGGGCCTTAGAAAGTTGTTTAGAAACTGGATCACCTCAGATCTTTATCTTCTTGACTATGAGTGAAATATTGGTTCCTATAGTTTCATTTCCAGTAAATGTCAAATACCAAGAAACCCTGCCCCTTATCTCACAGTATTATTAGGAGAATCGAATGGGATAAGAAGACGCAAAAGGCTTTGTGTGCTGTAAAGTGCTTAAGGAGGGCATAAGCAGTCCCTCTGGCTCACAGGAAAAAAGAGGACAGGTGGGATCTCTGTGACATTACCCTGGCAAGGACTGGGCACCAATGATCTTCACAAAATTTTAGTCCTTCACATGTTAATGAGCAAAACCCACAGTACCTTGAGAACCTTCCTTAAGTATTAAAATGAACACTTTATGAATTTAAAAGTAACACCTAAAAACAGACACTCATACAAATAAGCTCATTCTGTAGAACCACCCTCTATAATGAAACTTTTGTCATAATTAAACAGAGGAATTTATATATGACTAGATTATTAAAATTATATTTTATTAGAATTATATTTTATTAGAATTAGGAAAAGACTTGGGTCATCTCTATAGACTATCTTCCCAGTTCTCTCCCCTCCCCTGCCTTTCTTACAACAGGAAAACTGAGGTTACAGTAGAACCCAAACTAAACTGCGGGTTTCATGACTCCTGGTCTACAGCTCTTTTTTCTATAAAATATATATTTTAAAAATTTCAAACACAAAGAGAACATGGGTAATAACAAACACCCAGATTTTTAAAATGTTAATACTGTCATATGCTTCAGATCTCTTTTTGAAAGAATTAAAACATTATACATCAGCAGATGATCCCCATTCCTCTATCTCATTCTCCTACCTTCCTCTCCAGAGGAACCCACCATATATCGAGGTTGTGTGTATTCTATCTTTCCTGCCCATGTTTTTATACAACTTACCAAATTACAGATCATACATCATAAAGCACACCACGTTGTCACAGAAAGAGTTGTTCTTCAAAACAAGGAAGAGTCCCTTACTCTAGAATGCTTAAACAGTTATAACTTTTAGGGTTTGGTTACATATTTCAGAAAGAAACTAGAGCAGGGCTTAAAGTCTTTTTCAATGATTACCAGAGAAGGATCTAGTGAAGTGCCTTGTTATCATTCAGAATGAAAAATAAATCAGGCAAATATAAAAATTTTAATACAACTTTTTTTATTCTTCTTTATTCTAAAGTTTGTGCTTTGTATTTGTGAAACACTGGTTTATAATGACCTAGTGTGAATGATCTATCACTGAACAATAGAAAAAGATGGATTAAGCAATTTAAGTAGTAATAATAGTTTCTACTCCTTCTTCGAGGTCCAACTAAAATGTCACCACCTCAGTGAATGTCCTTGATCACATCATAATTCCTTCAGCAATGATTTATTGAGTGCCAAAGCCCTTTAGATTCAAAAGTATATCAGACCCAGTTCCCGCAGAGTTCAGAAATAATTACACGATAGTATCTGATAAATATACTAAGAGAGGTATCTATAAAGGACTGATGGAGCCTAACTTTTTGTGGGACAATTAGAGAAGACCTTATAGAGGAGGTGATATTTCAACTGCACCTTGCAGGATGAGTAGGAGTTCACAAAACAGAGGATGTAAAGTGATTCCAGGTAGGGAGACACTGAATGAGAGGGTACGAAGGATGGTAAGATATTAGTTTTAGGAAGACAACTAAGGATAGACATCAGAGGTGGAGAGACAAGTCAGAAGACTGGCAACAACCCAAACAAAAGATGACATGATTGCAGGCATAAGATGGGAGGTGGAAGGATTTTAACAAAACCCAGGAGATAAATTTAGCAAAACTTAATGCTTGATTCTATGGGGGAAAGAACATGGAGGAATTGCGAATGACTCCCAAAGGCTTGGCAAATGAGTGGGTGGTGAGGCCATTACTGAAATAAGGAATGTAGTATAGAAGACAAGAGCAGGCCTGAGAAAGGGAGTTAAAAGTTCAGTTTGAGGCATTTTGATTTGGGGATGAAGCCTCTTTAATGAGGTCTTCAATGATTCCCTTTTCTAGGCTGGAAATCACCCCTTCATTTGCACTCCATAGCATGTTGTATACCTTTTTCATATTAAATTATTTAAATCTGTTTTATTTACAAGTATTTACATGTCTGTCTCTACATCATGGAAAAAAGGTACAAGGTCTTCTCCATCTTTGCATTGCCGTGATGGTGGTGCCTTACACACAGAAAGTCCTCAGACTTTGCATTCTTGAAAGGGCAGCTTTCAGTAGATACTAGAAATGGTCAGCTAACATTGCTCAAAACAATGATCAAAACCTGTGAGTTAGTGGCCTATATAAAATACCTAAAGTATTTTGCCCTACAGCACCTACTTCCAACGTAAGATTCTATATAAATGAGCTCCCTTTGTGATTACCTTATCCTACTTTTAAACAACCTGCAAGGCAGTATTTGTACTCTGATTTTACAAATAGAGCAACAGAAGTTCCGAGTGACTGAATAACTTCCCTGGGGTCACAAGGTCTCTAAGTGACTAAACCAGGATTTGAGCAGACTGGTCCTTCACCATACTGCCTGCCCAAATGTTTACTGTCCTAATTCTCACTAAGGGGTGAAACGGGGATCCTCCTTTGGCTCCTGAGGGGGTGGCACCCTCTAGATCAGCGGGAACAGCAAGACGGGCCCTTACTCCCACCACCTCAACTACAGTCTACAGTGCCCCCTCCCCAGGAATGTGCCCATATGAGCACTCGCGCTGCCGCGGGCAGAGCTTAAAAGGGGCTCCAGGGTCCAGAGGATGCAGCCCTGCCCGGGGACCCGGCATTTTACTATTCCAACTCGACGAAGGCACATGGAACCGCAAGCTTCCACCGCCTCCTCACCTGACCCCTGCTTCAAACGAAGTCGCGCGGCCCTGAAGCCCAGGGTGGAAGCGCGAGGCCCAGGCCGGGACTCCGGGTCGGCTCCTCGGGGTCAGAACTCCTCACACATAATGGGAGAGACAGAGGTGCTGCCTCGCGCCCGCGGGACACCGGAACTCGTCCCATACCTTCCTCAGCAGTCCCGTGCGGTGGGCCGGCCCGGCTTGTTGCCTCCATTCCGCAGACCAGAGAAGGAGGTCGAGGAGGCGAGGGCCCCCGCGGAGGTCCGAGAAGGCGAAGGCGGAGGCGCGGCGGGCCGGCCATTTACCTCAGACCCGCGCCGCAGCCTCCGGGAGGCCACGCCCAGGCCTCCCTCACGGTCTCTCCAGCGTTCAGCCTCGACACCTCGGGGCAGGTGAGGGAAGGAACCTGAAGGCTAGGGCGAGTGCGAGGGCTAAGAGAGCGAGAAGACCGCCTCGGGCACCTGCGCGAGGGCCTCTAAGGGCGGCGGGAGGGAGCAGCCTCCGCTGCGCCGTGCAGCTGAAGCTCGAGGCTCGGCGCGGTCCCGCCCGCGGAGGAGGCGTGCCCTGGCGCGTGCTGAAGGAGGTGCGAAGGGCAAGGGGCGGTCCCATTGTGCAGCCCTGCAGCGCAGATTGGCTGCTCGCCGCGGAGGCGCAAGGAGGGGGCGTGCCGTGCGCACGTGATGCTTTCCAGGCTCGACTGCACCAGAGTGGGAGAGAGGCGCTTGCGCGGGCCTGGCTTCCTCCTCCCAGGATCAAAGGGCGGTCAGTTTAGGTCCGGACTCCAGCGATTGCTGAATCAAGCCATGGCCGGACCTGAGTGGGAGTCGCTGGAGCAGTGCCTGGAGAAGCACCTACCACCGGCAGACTTGCGGGAGGTGAAGCGCATTCTTTATGGCAAGGAGACCAGGTCTGGGGCCCAGAGGCAGAGTTGGGGGGGGTCTCGGGACCACTAAGTGTGGGTCGGGGGGATGGGGGAAAGCTTCAGAGTCCGAAGGGTTCTGAGGAGTGGTGATGAAGTCCTGAGTTGGTGGGCTGATACCACAGGAGATTTAGACGTGACAGCCCCTGGGGCCCTCGAGGGTTGCAAAATCCCCGAGTGACCTTTACAAATCACTTTCCCCCCACGTTTCCCTGGACCTAGAACTGGAAAGGAAAAGGAAGGTTTTTACTCTCCAGGGCTTTCTCTGTGGCCACCCCCAAACCTCTCCCCCCTTTGAGTGACCAGCTTCCTCCCCAGAGGCAGGCCTATTCTGTGGACGTCTGGCCCTGGCCGTGTCAGTGCCTCCAGCCAGAGCCCCCTAGCAGATGTGCTGATTGTCCAGCCCCACACCCGCCTTCCTGCAGTGGCCAGGCCTCTGGCAGACCCTTGGAGATAGAGGCTGGCTGAATCTAGCTAGCCCCAGAACCTTTCCTGCTGGCAAGCCACAGGAGTTAGTTACCATGCTTGGTACAAGTCTTCCCACTCCCAGCAAGTTGCGTGTGCCACTAGGATTTTCTGAGGGCAGTGCACTGCTGGACATTGGGTAAACAAAGCTGGATCTTCTCTTCAGTCCATGTGTCTCTTCAGCAACCAGATGGACCTTTTTAAAATGTAAATCATATCCTGATGCTCCTTTGCTTAAAACTCTATAAGAAATTTCCTGGGCCTTTAGAAGGATATCCAACCCTGACCCCATGCAGCTCCTGACTAAATCTCCTTCCACTTCCTTGTTCATTTGTGGGCTCCCTGCCACCCCCAAACCAGCCAGATTGTGTGTGTGCTCCAGGACCTTGTGGCAGTGACCTTGCTGCAGGAACCTAATCAGCTCACCAGTAACTGGAGGGTGTTGACTGGATCAATGGTTTCCAGTGTCAGATCCAAGGGTGTTTTTGCAGTTAGTGGATGGTAAAGATAAAACAACTGTCTTTGGGGGTGTGGTGTTACAGAGCCTTATCAAAAAGAGGGGCTGGATGACCTTCAAGACCCTTCCCAATGTGCTGATACTGTACTTCTCTTCTACTTTCCACTGCACCTGTAAAGACTAGTCACCTGGAAAGTGTCTTAGAGTTGAGGCTTCCAAAGAAGGTGTCTTAATTAAAGCAAGAATGTCTTAGGCTTTAGTTTCTAGGGATGGAAATTAGTTTAAGGGTGAGATCAGCATGTTTTCCTGGAAAAAAGACGAAGAGAACTCATGGGTGTCAGGGAGAGATAAAGCAGAAGAATCTTAGGAAAAGAAATAAATTTCCCACATGGGCGACTGGTTGGGGCACATTCTGGAGTAGGACTGAGGTTAGGCCAAGGACTACCATGCAAGAGCGATTTTATCAGTATTTGGATCGCTCCAGAGTGGGGAGGGATTATAATGAGTGATAAAATGGTAGCCAGCGTCTATTGACCACTGACTGCCAGGCCTTATACTGGGGTTTGGTTCAGAATAACTGAGTAAATGGCTCCCCTTTTCCTCTCTTTTCCTTAACCCCCTTTCTTGGTTCTGTTCCACTTTACCCTTCCAGGTTTTATCTCTAAGGTGTAAACCTTTGTACTTGCTCAGTTCTTGGAATTGGGTGGGATTTGGCTACGAATGGGATTTTGAACTGAAGATAGAAAATTATTACCCATTTAAGAGGTCTTCTCACACTTAAACACCTGTTCACTCCTCAAAGCCTGACTTAGACATGGCCCCCTCTGTGAAGCCTCTGAAGGCTCTGGGGGAGAATCCTTCCTTTCACTTTTTGGTCATCTCTGGCATTCCTTAGCTTGTGGCAGCCAATCCCTGCCTCCATCTTCATATAGCCGTCTCCTGTTGTCCCTGTGTCTCTCCTCTGGGTGTCTCTTATAAGAATCCTTGTCATTGGATTTTGGTTTTACCCAAATAATATAGGATGATCTTCTCTTGAGATCCTTACCTTTATTACATCTGTGAAGACTCTTTTTCTAAGTAAGGTCACATTCATAGTTTCTGGGTGTTAGCATGTAGACACAATTCAACGCACTCCAGGTACCTTTGGGGTCTCCAGGTAGGGGTGTCCAGTGGCCTTTGGCTATGTGGAGGTAGGCCTCTGGGGAAGAGGCTGGGCTTGGCAGCTGTCTAGAGATGGTCTTTCCAGGTGGAGGAGGAGTGGGTGCAGAGTGGGAGAGGCCTGGAGGGAATGCCGGAGAGCCCGGATGTTATAGATGTCAGAGAGAGCAGAGACTTTGGTGGGAGACTCTGGAGGTGAGGATGCTGGGGTGGGAGGATTCTAGGGCAGGACTGGAAAAGAAGCGTCTGATGATACAGGGGGGGACAGCAGGGAGTCTACTCACTTTAGCAGTAGAAAGGCTGGCGGCAGTTCTTGAGGTGGGGAGTGGGTACCAGAGAACAAGGAGCTGAGGAGAGGTTGGGAAGTGAGGGCTGAGCTGAGGGAAAGTGTGTTTGGAAGCTCCCTACGAAGGGGAGCAGAAAGGAGAGAGCAAGTGAGGTAACAAGATGGACGCCTGTGGAGTGCTCTCTCTCTCTCTCTCTCTCTTCTGTTTTTTTTTTTAACAGGAAAGACTCTTAACAGCTTTAATGGTGGGTGTGGTAGGTTTTTAGGTTTCAACAGGGAGAGATGTCCAAGCTGAGTATACTGTTAAGTGAAAAAGGTAAGTTGAAGAGCACAATATTCAGGACGATGCCATTGTATTCATAATCAAACACCTATATAGAAAAACATTGGAAAGATACATAAAACATTGTTTCAGAGGGGTTGTCTCTGAGGTTTGGGACTGGGGCTTAGGAGTGGGATGGAGAGGGGACCTTATTTTTCATTTTATACCCTTTTCTGTTGTTTGATCTTTCCCTGCCATGAGCATGTTTCTTTTTTAACAAAGCTCTAGTTTAATTATTTAAAACGCTGATGGTAAAGAGCCATTAGAGGGGGGGAAATGAAGTTCCATAAGTGAGAGGTTGCTGAGGAGGCAGGAGCTTGGCACACTTAGGCATGGTCTGCCTTGACCCCGGGTTGGGGAAATGGGGGCTCGGGAGGGTGTACTGGTGCCAAGACAGGAAGTGATGGGCTTTCCTCCTTGAAGTTGGAGGTAAGACAATGAAGGGTAGGGGGTTGAGAGCCAACTGCAGGGACCAAGAGAGGGTAGTGAACAGCATGGTGGACCCCATATTGGGTTGTGGCTCGTTTGCTGTTCTCTGCCCTCCTGAGCTGTGGCTGATCAGTGCCTGTCTTAGTCCATTTGGGCTCCTATAACAAAATACCATAGACTGGGTAGCTTATAAACCACAGAAATTTATTCTTTACAGTTCTGGAGGCTCGAAAGTCCAAGGTCAAGCCTCCAGCAGATCCAAGGTTTGGTGAGGGCCCATTTTCTGGTTCATAGATGGTGCAAGAAGAAAGAAAGTTCCCTCAGGCCTCTTTTATAAGGGCACTAATCCTATTCATGAAGGTGGAGCCCTCATGACCTAATCACCTCCCAAAGGGCCCCATCACCTTAGGGGTTAGGATTTCAATGTATGAATTTTGGGGGGACGTAAACATTCAGTCTACTGCAGTGCCCACTGCATCTCCTGTGCCAAGACTTTGGTGGGCACAGCACATGTTTATTGAATGTGTCTGCACAGGGTGCGGCTTGAGCACAGATTGGGTTCCCTTAGATGCAGTGGGTCAGGACATGGTGATGAACTGCCTTGGATAACAAACAAGAGGACAGGGAGACCTTATAGGTGGTGACTGGATAGTAGATGGGGTGCTAAGGAGAGGTAGAGCCCCAAAGGCAGCCATCCCAGAGAATGGAGTGGCCTGGCCTGCATCACCTTGGGCCTAGGAGAGTGAGTGTCCGCAAGGAGATAAGGGTGAGGGGGTGGGAAGCCTCAGCATAGATGGAGGGGGAGAGGCAAAGGATGTTGTGCATCATGGGAAGATGGGGAGAGAAGACAGCTGTGGGCAGTAGATGGAGAGAGACATCAGCCAGATGATAGTTACAGCCAGGCTTGTACCCCTGAGACAAAAGTGCTTCCAACTGACATCTTCCTGGACCGAGACCTTAGGCTGAGGACAGGGCCTGCCAGGACACTTCCAAAGGGCAGTCCAGCTCCTGGGCCCACGGACCTTTGGGAAAGAGACACACAGAGCCTTTTTCCTTTTCTCCTTGTGGCTGCTTATGCATATGTGAGTTGCAGCTACTGAAAAGCTGCCTGATTGTGTCCACCAGGCATGACTTGTCCCGGAGCTGGGGCCTGAGAAGGACCCTTCCACCTGAGGGTGGGAGGACTGCCTGAGGCAGTGACAGTGAGGGGAGGCATGGTGTGGGCACTGTTGCTATTTCTAACCTGCTGGAGTGAAGGGAATCTTGACTATTTGAAAAGCAGGCTTATTGTCAGGGGCGGAACCGAACTCAGAGCTGTCAGGGCCGTCACACAGAAAGCGCCTGGCAGGGGGCGGCGACAGGGGGCTTGGGCTGACAGGGCTGTGATTTTGAAAGAAACGTCTTTTAAAAAGTCATTTAAAGTAGGAGAGAAATATTATTATTAGATAATGGCTGTCAGGTTATTTTTTGATGTGTTCTCTGGGTATTTCATAATCATCTTGCCCTTAGATGGTAAGCCCTTCCTGGCTGGGGGCCATGTCCCATGCCTCTGAGGGTTTCACCCCAACTCTGGGAATGCAACAGGCATCAGGAGGTATTTGCTGTTTGGCCAATGGTCACTTAGGTGGGGGATTCTGTAAATAATTCTCTAGCCTTTGTTAACAAACCACAAAACAGGATAAGCACTTGGGCCTTCCACGTGGTCCCATCAGGCACGCCCAGCATCATGCATGGAACTGCACCCACCCCTGTCATCCCCAGCAGGAGCAGCAGCAGGATAAGGTGGTGGGGATCACCTACCTGAGACCCAGCATCCTTACTGGCGAGTTGCCACAGGGCCCTCCATACTGGTCTCAGTTCCAGGCCTCTCCATCCAACTGTCTCCTAAGTCTCATTCTCTACAGCACCTCTCTGTATCACAACCTGCCCTGTCCCCTAGGCTCAGATAGCCCTCTGATCCTCGTTCAGAAACGTTTTATGGAATCTATTACCTCCTTTCTGTGCTGACTGCTGGGACTTTAAACCCTGCCCTGATTTCAATAACTCTAAAACACCAACCCCCGTGGCCAGGCCTAATCATGCCACCTGCCTGCCTAGGTCTCCGCACTGACTCTCAGGCAAAGTCCAGACTCAGGGTAGTGTCCATTCACAGCTGGGCCCTCCTGCTCCCAGCCCCCTTGGGCCCTGGCACTGGACACCTTCTTGCCAGGACGCCCCCACCTCTTCTCTACCTGATAAATGACTGCAGGGGGTTAGAGGGGCTTAAAATGCGGCTGACTACATCAAAATCCTCTTTCCTCTTTCCTGCTCATTTAGGAAGCTTGATCTGCCCAGCAGAGCTTTTGAAGCCGCTTCCGAAGGAGACTTTGAACTGCAGGGATATGCCTTTGAGGCGGCCCAGGAGCAGCTTAGAAGACCCCAGATCGTTCGTGTGGGGCTGGTTCAGAACAGAACACCCCTCCCTGCAGGTGCCCCTGTTGCAGAACAGGTACAGCCTCTTTTGACTGCAAATACATAAACGGGAGCTGTGGCTGCCTTTGTTTTGAACATGTCCGCAGTCCCTGACTGGCCACTGGTTCCAGGCGGCAGTCTTGGGCACCTAGAATGGTAGCCCTGACCTCCCTGCTCCTGCTCTGGCCTCCTCACTTCCCTCCATCCAGCGTCTCTGGCTCTTCCATCTCCTCTGGTTCTTATCTTTTCTCTCTTTCCTCTCTTCCTCACTGTTCTTTCCACCTTCCCCTCCATTTCCTCTCCCCCTGTTGATCTGAAGTTTTAGTTACCAACTGAGAGGGTGCCCTTTTGGCCAGCTGGTGCTCTCTCCACGGGACGCTGCTTCTCATCTGCGTGCCAGAGGGCTGTCTGCCAGCACACACCGGTCAGGACCGTCCATGCGTTCTGCTCGCTGCCTTAATCCTAAGGGCGGGGACTCACTATACCCAGAAGTGTGTCAGCTGATGGTGCCTGCAGGCTTACGGGAATCCGATCAGCATTTGTTTATGACCTTACGGTTAATAAATAAATGTGACAGCATCTTGTATTTCCCTAAAGAAACATGTTGTCATAGACACAGGAGATTTGTTTTATACACTTCTCCACAGCATTCTTCTAGCTGCTCAAACTTTCAGGGCTTTCTCTGCAGAGGTTTCCTCAGGATACAGTGTGCTTAAGAATTCTTAGGGATTCTTGAGAAACCTAAGGTCACTTGGATTCAGGTTGAGTTCTGTATCATCTTTCACATCAGTCCTTCCTTTGCTTTCGCTGGATTAGAAGCTGTCTGGTTCTTAAGAGCAGCGGGCACAGTGGCGGTGCAGTCTCCCAGCTGCGTGCAGAGCAGGAGGGATCTCCTTACACAAGCACTTCCTGGCAGAGAGGTTGGATCTTCAGCACCCCAGGCCTGGGCCGCCCCTGCTCTGCCACCTCTTTCTCTTTCTCAGGGCTCCCTAGTCCACACGGCCTCTGACACTGCTCAGTAAAATAGGAAACAAGGTCATCATATGAAAATGAGGATGGGAAGAAAGATGATGGAAGATTGAGGAGTGAAAAGTATGAAAGTCGTGTAAGAGAGTGGCAGAGTGAATGAGTCAGGAAAATAAGGTATAATTGTCAGGCAGCATTAAGGACTCATTTGAGGTTCCTGGTCATGAATTTAAAGAGAAGCCACACCATACAGATTTAATGCAGTCTCTATCAAAATACCATTGAGATTGTTCACAGAAATAGCAAGAAAAATCCTAAATTCATATGGAACCATAAAAGACCCCAAATAGCCAAAGCAATCTTGAGCAAAAAGAACAAAGCTGGATTCAAAATGGACCTGTATCGGTCCATTTCTGTTGCTCATAACAAAATACTTAGAACTGGGTAATTTATAAAGAAAACGAAATTTGTTGCTTACAGTTTTGGAAGCTGGGAAGTCCACAGTCCAGGGAACATTTATAGTGAGGGCCTTGTTAGTGGTGGCCCCACAGCAACCCAGGTGTCTCACATGGAAGAAAATGGCAGAGCAGAGAGAGAGAGAGACTCTCACATGCTCTCCTTTGAAAGCTGCCAGAACCATGCTCCGACCACCGTTATTAATCCGCTCATTACAGCATGGTCCTACAGTCTAATCACCTCTCCAAGGCTCCCCCTTTCAATCATCACAATAGGATTTCTTATCCTCTTAACATTGTCACATTGGGGACCAAGCCTTCAACACATTAAACTTTGGGGGGACATGATTTAAGCTTCAGTGAGTTTGGGGGGGACATTCAATACACAGCACCAGCTGACTTCAAAATATACTACAAAGCTGTAGTAAGCAAAACAGCATGGCACTGGTGTAAAAATAGACACATAGACCGATGGAACAGAATAAAGAACAGCCAAATGATTTTCAACAAAGGTACCAAGAGCATATGTTAGGGAAAGGACATTCTCTTCAATAAATGGTGCTGGGAAAACTGGATGTCCATATTCAGAAGAGTGAAACTAGACCCCTGTCTCTCACCATATATAAAAATCAACTCAAAATTGGTTAAAGACTTAAATGTAAGACCTGAAAGAAACCATGAAACTACTAGAAGAAAACATAGGAGAAACACTTCAGGACATTGAGCTGGGCAGAGACTCTATGAAGAGGACTTCAAAAACACAGGCAACAAAAGCAAAAATAAACCATTAGGATTATATCAAATGAAAAAGTTTCTACACAGCAAGGGAAGCAGTCAACAGAGCGAAGTGACAACCTGCAGAATGAGAGAAAGTATTTGCAAATGATTTACGAATAGTTTACAAACAGGACAAGGGATTAGTATTAGAATATATGAGGAACTCAACAGCAAAAAAACAAGTAATCCAATCAAAAAATGGGCAAATGAGCTGAATAGACATTTCTCAAATGAAGACGTAGAGATAGCTAACAGGTATATGACAAAATGCTCAACATCACTAATCATTAGGGAAATGCAAATCAAAACCATGATGAGATGTCATCTCAGTCCAGTTCGAATGGTTATTATCAAAAAGACAGAAACTAGTGAATGTTGACAAAGATGAACAGAAAGGGAAATTCTTGTGCCCTGTTAGTGGAAATGTAAATTACTACAGCCATTATGAACATGCTCAACATCACTAATCATTAGGGAAATGCAAATCAAAACCATGATGAGATGTCATCTCACTCCAGTTCGAATGGTTATTATCAAAAAGACAAACTAGTGAATGTTGACAAAGATGAACAGAAAGGGAAATTCTTGTGCCCTGTTAGTGGAAATGTAAATTACTACAGCCATTATGAAAAACAGTGTGGAGGTTCCTCAGAAAACTAAAAATAAAACTACCATATGATCCAGCAATCCCTCTTCTGGGTATATATCCAAAGGAATGGAAATCAATATCATAAAGATATTAGCACTCCCATGTTTATTGCAGTGGTGTTTGCAATAGCCAAGATACGGAATCACCGTAAGTGTCCATCAGCAGATGAATGTATAAAGAGAATATGGTATATATACACACAGTGGAATACTATTCAGCCATAAAAAGAATGAAATCCTGTTATTTGTGACATGTAAGAACCTGGCAGACGTATGAAGCAAAGTAAGTCAGACACAGAAAGGCAAATACTGCATGATCTCTCTCAGGTGGAATCTAAAAAGGTGATCTCATAGAAGTAGACAGTAGAATAGTAGTTACTGGGGAGGCTGGGGAGGGAGTGGGGGAGGGTGGAATAGGGAGAGGTTGGTCATTGGATACACAGATAGGAGGAAATAGTTCTGGTGTTCTGTTGCACAGTAG
Source organism: Galeopterus variegatus (assembly GCF_000696425.1). Lineage (NCBI taxonomy): Eukaryota > Metazoa > Chordata > Mammalia > Dermoptera > Cynocephalidae > Galeopterus > Galeopterus variegatus. Next base: position 16,452 of record NW_007727165.1, on the reverse strand, counting down.
GATGACTATAATATTAAACAATAATGGTTGTATATTTCAAAATAGCTAGAAGATTTTGAATGTTCTCACCACGAGGAAACGTTAAATGCTTGAGGTGATGGATATGCTAATTACCCTGATTTGATCATTACACAATGTACACATATATCAAAACATCACATTGTAACCTATATAAATGTAGAATTATGTATCAATTAGAAATAAAATTTAAAAATAGAAAAAAAATAGAAGCTGTCTGGTTCTCAGTTCACTTTTTGTCTCTGGATTTGTTGTTTGTGAATATGTCTCCTCTACTGTCCCAGATTGTCAAGTTGCAGGGTCAGGGATGGTGTTCTCACCCCCACAGCACCTAGAAGTACACTTTGCATATTGCCAGCGCTAGGCAAATGTGTGTCCACTTGGCTGACACCATCAGCAAATGTCCGTGAAGCCATGGAGTGCACAGCCTCTTGTGGGAAGAGACTAAGGGCATTGGAAAGAATGTGTGCACTCTGGTTTTCAGCCTGGTTCCTTTGGTCTTTCTTTGAACAAACATTTCTGAATGTCTTCTGGGAGGCGGCAGTGGGGTCCTGGGAGTGACAGACAGCAGGGGAAGGAGGAACAGTGGCAGCCCAATGGGAACAGCACTGCCATGAGGGCACCCATAGGCTGGGGGACTCCAAGTTACCTGACACTCAGCCGCAGCAGCTGCGGAGGTTCACAGAGGGGCAAAATGTGACACAGGTAACCCCTCCAGGAAGATCAGGTAAGAGAGGGAAACACATTCCTGGCCGGGGTCGTAGCATACCTCAAACCTTGGGGATTTAAAAGAGCTGGGAAAGGTGAGTCCTTATATGATAAGATATACACCATAGAAGTAGAAGTGGCAGGGCGAGGCGTGCCCAAAGCCTTGAGTGCATGATGGTGGAGAGTGGACTGTGTCACACGGCCAAGGGGAGCAGTTGACCCAGGGGATGGTCATATGTGTGGGTCCTGCTTGCAGGAAGCAGCACCATCCTCATTCATGTGTCTCAGCAACCCCATGAGACAGGTGGGGGTCTCCTCTGTTGTCAGATTAGGTAACCGTGGCAGTTTCCAAGTGTCCGTGGGGGCCCAGAGCCTTTGCACCTCCTTTGCACCTTGCAGATTTGGGGCCTGATGAGAAAATCAAGTATTAGGACCTCCCCACCCTACTCATCCTCTCCACCTGGCTAGGTGGGGGTTTGTTGTTCAACATGTATTGGGATGAGTCCCTAAAAATTGTCTTTGCCAATAGAACTAGATAGATTCTAATCCTTGCTTTTTTAATTGTCAGGTCTCTGCCCTTCACAGACGCATAGAGTCCATTGCAGAGGTGGCGGCGATGTGTGGAGTCAACATCATCTGTTTCCAGGAAGCGTGGAGTAAGTCTTTCTTGTGGGGCTTTCGCTGTCTCCTTCAAGCAATCGTGAATTATCTTCGTGTTGCCAGGAGTCTCTGCTACCTGATTTTTAAAAAATCTTTTCTCAGGCCGAGCCCATGGCGCGGGTTTGGATCCTATATAGAGATGACCGGTGCGCTCACAGCGCTCACTGGCTGAGCGCGGTGCGGCTGGTCTCAAAAAGGACCAAAAAAAAAAAAAAAAAATCTTTTCTCATAGATAGAAAAGTTCTTTGTCAACACCACCAGAAACCCAGGAACCCCCACCTCCCTCCCTCTTACTCTCCCTAGTCTGTTGATCGGTCTGAATCTATTCCCTGCTTCTACCTCTGTACCACTGTCCTGGTCTAAGCTGCCAGCAGCTCTGTCCTGAGCTTTTGTAATGCCTCCAGCTGGTCTTCTTGTGCCCTCCACTCTGGCCCCTCCTGACCCTGCTTCACCTTCAGATCTCAGCTGAGATCCAGCCTCACTAACTGAAGTTGAGTCCCTGTTACATACACTCCTGGTACCATGTACAATTTCTTTATGTTTTTTTTAATTTAAATCAGAGTTATACATGCTCATGGTTTACAGTCAAGTGGGTTTACAAGGTCTTTTACCAAAAAATAGCTATCCTCCTCCCCACAGGCAATTTCTTTCCACATTTAGCTGGTTCCTTTGGAATTTACCTTTGTGTTGCAACTTCCAAATTTTGCTGTTTTGCATCTTCTGTTGCTTTCTCACTATGGAAGAAGTCAGTCTTTGTCCTTTGCCTCTTCTTTCTCCCTCTACACACATGTACCCTTCCTGTTCTATCTCCCATCCATTCTCTGCCAAGCCATTTTGTCAACTTTGATTTCTTTTCCTGAATAACGCTCTGTTTTCTCTGGAGTTTGTTTTGTTTTCAACATACTTAGCACAGGCTCAACCCCAAACTTTTTGCCAGTTTCCTAAATCCCTTTAACATGTTTAGACATGGGCTGGCCTGTGGCTCACTCGGGAGAGTGCGGTGCTGATAACACTAAGGCCACGGGTTCGGATCCCATATATGGATGGCTGGTTGGCTCACTTGGGAGATCGTGGTACTGACAACACCAAGGCAAGGGTTGAGATCCCCTTACCGGTCATCTTTTAAAAAAAAAAACACGTTTAGCCACATCAAGCAGTCTGTCAGTTCCATCTCCTTGAAGCAATCTGTTCCCAGTTCTCTGCCTTCCCCAATCTGAATTAGTTGTACACTCTGCTGGCCACATAGCTGTCATCCTGGGATCTCTCTCTCCCCCACTATCCTGGGGAGCCCCTTTGACTTGCTCTTGTGTTTCTCTAATCCTATGTCTTCCTCTTTCTTGGTTTACTCCTTCATTTTGGTGGAGCAGTTCCCT